>NW_016107428.1:3816385-3865640 GCF_001604975.1 Cebus imitator
AGGAATGAAATAAAGAAATTCAGCAACAACAAAAAAAAACTAAAAAAAAAAAAAAGGAAAAAAGTGAACTGCATTTTCACTAAGATACGGTTTTCTAACAATGCAGAAGTTTGCAAATTGAAACACACTAACAGGAGAGACATGTAGCTATGTAAAAAAATGTCTCGTCAAATGGTCTTAATTTTCACAGTGAATGGCACAACATATTCATGAAAATAATGGATGAACGTCTTTTAAATGCTAAACTAAGCAAAAGTTGAGAGTAATTACTGAGAAAAGTGGGAAATAATTAGAGTTCTATGGAGATTGCTGGGTATGTAAATCAAGAAATTATTTAACTGAGTTGTAAAACTTTGTGTCAGTATTCCCTCTATGGTATCTCACTTTGATTGTTCCCTCCTCCCTCCCTAACTTCCTCCTTCCCTTCTCCTTTCCTCTCCTCCCCTTTCCTCCCCTCCTCTCCCCTCCTCTCCTCTGTCTTTTGTGACAGAATCTCGGAATCCCCCTCTTGCTCTCAGGCTGGACTGCAAAGGCGTTGTCTCAGCTCATTGCAACCTCCGCCTCCCGGGTTCAAGCGATTCTTCTGCCTCAGCCTCTCGAGTACCTGAAATTACAGACACGCGCCACGAGCCCCAGCTAATTTTTGTATTTTTAGTAAAGAAGGGGTTTCACTTTATTGAACAGGCTGATCTTGAACTCCTGATCTCGTGATCCGCCCGCCTCAGCCTCCCAAACTGCTGGGATTAGAGTAAGCCACTGCACCCGGCCGCTTTTGTTGTTTCTATTATCCTTCAGATTGTTTGAACCAATTTTCTTGCATTTGAATTATTTAATTGATTTAAAGTTATTTTTGGTAGAGTTAGTTTGGAATGAGAAAGAAACAAATGGTAGAATTACGTTATGGAATCTTGGATGGTTATAGACGCAAGTGAAGTAATAAACTGGTTGCTCCTACTATATCTAAAGTTTTCGATAATTGAAGAACAACAAAACAATTTTTTAAAAAAGATTGTGACCAGGAAACAGAATATGCAATATTAAATTTTAGCATTTCGATAGTTTCAGATTATGGCACAATTTGGCCTGTAACATTGGATGAAAGTTATAAATGAGAAGTAGAGATGAATTATTCTTCACACTAGTGGGGATAATTTTACTAGTTTCATAAAATTAGGGTAAGAATGAATAATAAGACATTCATGTAAACAACTAAAAATAATGACTGACATGTAATATGTATGCAATAAATATTGAAATTTTGATTGTATCAATATTATTTTTAAGGTTCCTATTATCTCTTTGGAATAGTCTTTACGAGTATCTGGTCTCTACAGAAGTAGCTCCAGGTCACATATAGCAAAGCTAGAGGAAATTTGTAATATAAGACTGTTCAGTCAATTTTCTGGAAAGAGGAAAATGATGGAAAAGAAGTGTGTCTCTAAAATGTATTCCCAGAAGGAGAGAATGGCAAGGTTGTAGCTGAATCAGCAGAAAAGCTACTATTAGGAGAAGTCACGGAAGAAATATTTTCAAAGAAAAGAATAAATGTAACATCACTTAATCTGTAATTAATATTATAAACAAATTACTATCTTTTTCAAATACTTATTGAGCATCTTATGCAAATCACTATCCAAGTACCCAGTTGGTACTCAATTTACTGCATAAAGGGAGAAAAGAGAAGGAGAGAGAATGACTTATTAGCTCATTGATGAAATAAGTGAATAAAAAAATTAAAAAACACGTGAATAAAAAGGAAAAAAATGAAGATTTATTCTACAGTTTTAAGCTGACAGAATACTTACAGCCTTTAAAGAAAGAAACACCTTGAAAACAGTGAATTTTTCCCTTGTTATTCCAGCTAATAAGGTTAATTACTTATTATAACTAATTATATTCAAGTAAATGTATTCAATTTTTACAATTCTAACATATATATTATACATACTGTTGAACTATATGTACAAACACATGCAGATTTTTTGCTGTCTTACTTGATTTTTGAAACTCACTACTTAATTATATAGCTCCTCATTTTGAGTGAAGGAGGTGGTGTTACTCATTATTCTAACTTTGAATAATGAACTTTAAATCTATTTGCAACTCAGATATGATGAACTTGAGCATAATAAATGTAGCAAGCCCATATACATTCTTTTAGCTTTGAGCTTATTATTACAAAATCGTAGTCGTCATGAGACGTGAAATGAATAAACGATGAAGATATTTTTCTATGCAAACTGTATAACTTCTTTCAACAAAAGGCTTTTAGGTGTCATGCTCCTGCTATTTAACACTTTGTAGAATTTATCGTGTGATTAGCCAGAGAGCATATTGATTGTCAGTACAACATAATGCAATTGAGTTTTTTAACGAAAAATCATTATGAGATGTACTAACAATGAATAATACTTTGTAAAAGCAATTTATACCTCATGGTCACTTTCTTTAACACAGAAAATAGCGCATAAAAATAAATATCTCCATAAATAAACAAAACCACCAGTAAAACAAAACTATGCTAGTTACAGAAATGCCAACACATAGGAAGACATAGACACACACAGTCAGGATACTTTTTTAAAGTACCATGGATTGATATAATTGGTTTAAGTAGCTCTGCCTCTACATGTTTAGTGTTTCTCAAAAAATTCTTTCTTGGCCGGGTGCGGTGGCTCACTCTTGTAATCCCAGCTCTTTGGGAGGCCGAGGCAGGTGAATCCCAAGGTCAGGAGTTCAAGACCAGCCTGGCCGACACAGTAAAACTCCGTCTCTACTAAAAATACTAAAATTAGCTGGGTGCGGTTGTAGGTGCCTGTAATTCCAGCTACTTGGGAGGCTGAGGCAGGAGAATCGCTTGAACCTGGGAGGTGGAGGTTGCAGTGAGTCGAGATCGCACCACTGCACTCTAGCCTGGGCGATAGAGTGAAACTCTGTCTCAAGAAAAAAAAAAAAAATTCTTTCTTGTTTGATTGGCTTCAGCACTGATTTTTCTTGTAAGTTTGTGATCTATTTACTGTTAATTACTGATGAATTAAATTGTTCTCACAATATGAAAACATACAAACAATATTAGGTTGGTGTAAGCATAATTGTAATTTTCACCATAATAATTTACCACTCTACATAGTGACTCCATAATGACTCTATATTCAAGAACAACTTTATTAAGATATGATTCATCCATCATAAAATTAAGCCATAAAGTATAAAATTTGAGGTTTTTAATATATTCACAGTTGTGTGACCAACACTAAATTCAGAATATTTCATTACCAAACAAGAAGTTCTGTACCCATGAGCCAAGATTCTCCATAGTCCTCACCCTAACTCCGCCCTATAAAACCACTAGCATGTTTTCTTTCTTTACAGATTTTACCTACACTGTGTACTTCTATAAAGGGAATCTTACAATGTGTCTTTTGTCACTGGTTTCTTTCACTTAGCACAATGTATTCGAAGTTCACCCATGCTGTAGAATGTGGTAGTACTTCATTCTCTTTATTACCATAATATATTCAATTGTATGGATATACCATATTTTGTTTATCCACTTCAAAGTTATTCAATATTTAAGTTATTTTCATTTTCTGACTTTTTTGAGTAATGTTGCTATTCACAAGTATTTGAGTGAGCATATATTTTATTTCTTTGAGGTATATACCTAGGAGTGGAATTGTTTGGTCATTTAGTAGGTCTATACTTAACATTTAGAGGGGTTTCAGATTTCTTTCCAAAGTTTCTGACCATTTTACATTTGTGTCAGCAATGTGTGAGGTTCTAATTTCTCCATGTGCTTGACGATATTGTTGTTGTCTGGTATTATTATTACCGTCATCCTAATGAGTGTGAAATAATGTTTCAGTTTGGTTTAGATTTACTTTTTCCCTAATAATTATTTATGTTGAACATGTTTTCTTGTACTTATTGGCCACTTTATATCTTCTTTGGAGAAAAGTTTATTCATATCTTATTTGCTCATTTTGAACGAGATGATTTTTTTTATTATTGTAAGAATTATCTATGTATTCTATATATAAGTACTTTATCAGATAAATGATTTGCAGACATTTCATTTGCAAAATTTTTTTCTCCCATTTTGCGGGTTTTCTTTTAACTTTCTTGGTAGCATTATACATGGCAAAGAGGTTTTTAATTTTGTTGAATTTGTCTATTGTTTTCTTTGTCACTTCTGCTCTCAGTGTCTTATCTAAGAAACAATTGCCTACAGAAATTGAGAAATGGTTCCTCTGTTTTCTTCTAAGAGTTTTATAATCTTGGCTTTTACATTTAGATTTTTGATACATTTTAAGTTAATTTTTGTATATAGTATAAAATAGATGTTTAACTTTATTCTTTTTTATTTGAATATCCAATAGTCCCAATACTATTTGCTCAAAATACTGCTGTTTATGCCCATGTATTTGCAAATTTCCAAAATTACTTTCTGCTATTCTTTTTCTAATTCCATTTTATTATTGTGGGAGAACACATTTCTATGATTAATTTTAAATATGGGGGTACTTGTTTTATGTCTTATTCTACAATCTATCCTGGATAATGTTTCACTTGAATGCAATGTGTAGTCTGTAATTGTTAGAGTGTTCTGCAGATGCTTTTGTTTTTGCTTTCGTAGTTATTCTAAGTTTTATATAATCTGCCTTAATTTATAAAAAGATCTTCAGATTTATGCTTAATTTTGGGAAGACCTAGAAAAGTTACTTTTATGTTTTATTCACTTTGACCCCTTTTTGTGAAATTATTACCACATATTAGAGGTAGCCATTAATTTTAAAACTCAAGTCTACATTCCTAAAATATTGTTATATAATTTTATGTTTTTAAATAAGTACATATTTATAGTTATATTTGTTTATACTGTCTTTTGTAATTAATTACATTATTCCCTTTACCACTGATATGTTTTCATATGGATTTGATTTATTGTCTGGGATTATTTGCTTTCAGCCTTCAGAACTTCCTACAGTAATTCTTGTAAGGCAAGTCTGTTAGCAAGATATTCTTCAGCTTATATTTGTCTGAGAACATCTCTATTTTGCTTTAATTTGTTAATGCTAGCTTTGATGGATATAGTATTCTTGCTTGAAGATTTTTCTGTTATGAACACTTTGTGTTTTCCACCTGCTTTCTGGTTTTATTGTTTCTAAGATGTCATCTGTTACTCTTATTGAGGTTTTTATTAATTTTTAAGTAATAATTAATATTTCTCCACTGTTTTCAAGATATTCTCATTGTCTTAGCTTACCTTACTTTGTATTGTTGAGCTTTCTACATGAGTAAATTGATGTTTTTCTCTAAATTTATAATGTTACTAGACATTATGTTTTCCAATATTTTTTTCTGTAGCTTTCACTTACTCTTTTTTTTTTTCATAACCCCCATTTGGTGCACTTAATGCTGTTTCACATTTCACTGACACTTTGATGATTTTTCTTCATTCATTTTTCTCTCTGGCCTTTGGCTTGCATAATCCTTACTAATGTATCTTCAAGTTTGCTAATTCTTTCTTCTACCAGTTCACATCTACTGTTAATATCCTCTGATAATTTTTTTTTTTTTACTTTTGTCATTACACTTCTGAACTCCAGAATTTTCAATTGGTTAATTTTTATAATTTTTATCTTTTTGGTGATATTCTTTATATGATGTGATGTTTTTGTCATGCCTTCCTTTATTTCTTTAACCATAATTTCATTTGGTTCTTTGAAAATATTTATAATCCCTACTTTAAAGTCTTTGTTAAATCTGGTCACTCTCACAGGCAGTTTTGATTGCCTGCTTTTTGTGATGTGTGGGTCATTGTAATGTCATAAAATATATATTTGGTCTTCAACCCCAGTCCCTGGCAAAAATCCTGAAATCCTTAGAATCTCCAAAATGGTGAATTTTTATATGCTAATGATTGATTCACAGCTGGCAGCTTCTAGACAAATTCAGGTTGGGGGCTGGTCACCTGAAAGACCAAGGCATGATTAGAGGGTTGAGACTTTCTGCCTCACCCACAACCTTTAGAGAGACAGGGTTAAGTTGATCAACAATGGCTAATGGATTAACTAATCATTCCTATGTAAGTCTCCGTAACAGACCGAAAATGTTGTAATTTAAAGAGCTCCTGGATAGCTGATGATCTGGAGGTTCCTGAAGGGTAATAAACCTGGAGAGGGTATAGAAGTTCTGTACCCCTTCTCCCATGCCTTGCCTTATGCATCTCCTTCTCTGTATCCTTCATAATATCTTTTTAATAAACCAGTAAATATATGTGTTTCCCTGATTTCTGTGAGCCACTCCAGCAAAATAATTGAACCCAAAGAGGAGGACTTGGGAACCCTATCTTGAAACAGATTGGTCAGAAGTTCCAAAGGCTTGAACTTAAACTGGTGTCTAAAGGGGGCAGTCTTGCGGGACTGAGTCCTCAATCTGTGGGATACAATGCTCTCTGCAGGTAGATAGTATCAGAATTGAATTGAAGCATGCCCGGCTGGTGTCTACTGCAAAATTGCTTGCTTGCTTGCTTGCTTAGTATGTGGAGGAAAACCCCCATACATTTGGTCACAGACGTCTGTGTTGATGATTGTTGTGGTGGTGGTGTGAGAGCAGAGGAAAAACATAGTTTGAGTTTTTCTAAACAGTCATCTTATATTTTTAATAATCTGTGTATCTCTTCCCATTTCTTTCACCACAACTTCCAGTTTTGAGCTCCATTGGGCTATCCTTCACATTTTGTTACAAATCAAGTCAGTTCCTTTGGGTAAAGATTTGGAGCTCTCTTTAGTAACTTCTCTATCCTAGGAAAAGTTTCTGAGCCACGGATCTTTTGCACGTATGGGAAAATGATGTTCTTCTCTCTAAGTGACAGTCTCACTTTAGAAGCTTCGGTGTGTTAGGGGACAACAGCTCCAGGTGTCCTCGGTTTGCCTCTGGAGTGGAACCCTCATTCCAACGGCTGTGGCAAGTGTGATTGGAGCTCAAGAATTTTCAGCATTCTAGCACCCTAGTAGAGTCTCTGCTCCATGAGTGGGAAGAGTGATGGAATAAGGGAGCTCCCACCTCTCAGCTAGTCAGCAAAACTTAGACTTATTGACAGGTAGCTAAGGTAGGATTACAAATGCTGATGATCAGCCCTTCCTGAGAAGCTAGCCTTCTAAATGGGAGCTCAAGGAAGAAAAAGGCACCTGGTCTTAGCTGTAAAAGACTTGAATGGAGTTTCTACCTCAGTGACCTGGGAGAAGGGAGAGAATAAAAATGACTTAGTCAAATACTGCAACTTGCAAAGTTCTTACTGCATTTGAGTAGATTTTTCAGGAATAAATATTTCATCATTTGTCATAGGCTGCTAAGTACCATTCTAGATATTATTTTATTTTATGATTTTTACAAGTTTCACTGAAGAGTGGGTCTTCGGAGCTTCCCACTTTGCCTGTTAGAAGTCTTCAGTTGAGTTAGTTATTGAACTTGTATCTTGTAATCTTTCTGAACATATTTATTATTCCGAATTTTTTTGAGTCTTAGGATTACAGGTATGTGCACACATACACATGTATGTGTGTGTGTGTTCTTATGTCATCTAAAATTCAAATTTATTTCCATTCCAATTTAGAAGCTGTCTTCCTTTCCGTGGACCCTATTTTCCCTGATTAGAACCTTCAGAAAATATTGAACTGAAATGGAAAAAAGTAAATGTCTTTGATTTCTGAACTCAAGTGAAAAACATTAAATTATTTGACATTAAATATAAAGTTAGTTGCGAGTTTTGTTAACATTTTTGATTAGGTTGAGTATATTTCTTTCTCTCATTTGTTTTTTGTTACCATGGAATGGACAATGGATTTTTTTTTTTTTTTGTCAAATGTAAGCTGATATCCGACAAGGAGAGGAGGAAATTCTGTGGTTCACATCCAGTGGTGCTTAGAACATGATTGGTTGTCATTCTTTCCGGAACTTGTCAGTAGTTGTGTTTGTCACATATGGCCTTTATGGTGTTTAAATACATTCATTCTATATCTAGCTTATTGAGAACTTTTATCATGAACAGTTGTTAAGTCAAATGATTTTTCTGTGTCTATTGAGTTAATGGTATATGTCTTTTATTCTGCTAATATGACACAACACTAATATTGATTTCATATATTAAACCATCTTTACATCACTGAGATAAATCCCACTCAGTAACAATGCATAGTCTTTCATATATTCTTCTTGTTTCACTTTGCTAATATGCTGCTAAGGATTTTGCATCACATTTTATAAGAAATGTTGCTCTGCAGTTTTATTTCATAGGGATATATTTATCTGGTTTTGGCATCAATGTAATGAACATATTTGAGAGGTATGGCAGGTGATATTTCATTAAAATTTTAAAATATCTAAATACACAAAACATAGAGAATAATATAATGACACCTACATGCCTATAATCCTTTAAGTAATAATACATTTTACAAATTGATAAATGAATGTCAACTTCTTATTCTGTTTTAACAATGATGTCAGACATTTAACAATGATATCCCATTTACTATGCAATTCTTTCTCTTTAAAGAACTATGTTAATATTAAATCCTCACTATTACCATAAATAGTTTTGTAGTTTTCTTTATATAAGTATGTATAATGTGTTGAATATTAAAATAGTCTATTTTTAATGGCCAACTCTTTTAAAAATCTTTATTTTAATCTTTTATTATATTAATGAAAGTTTATTTATGCTTTTCTATCTTTTAATAGATCAGAAGATTTATGTGCTACTCTACATTTTAGTGAATAATTTTGTTTTTCTATGTATGCTTGTCTTAAAGTTTTAACTAAATCAGTACTTTTATAAATTACCTAAACAAGAAAATTAGGACATTTATAATTGAATCATTCTTTCCTTATTATATATTGAATTTTGAATATGTTTTTTAAAAATTTATTTTGCTATTTTATCTTTTCAGTTAGTTCCAATTAATGCATTTTTATTTTTAGAGATTTTATATGCTTTTCTAAAATATTACTTTTCTTTTTTTATGAGAACCTATTTTTTTGTTTCTGATTAAATAGCTTTATTTTTATATTATAATTCAATTCTCTAGGTCTTTTTTATATATTTCAGCTGTTTGTTTTAATTAATCTTTTGTATTTTAATTATGGCATTATATTCAGCATGTCTTCTTTTTATTTAAGGAAACTTTGAGGTTTAGCTGTGGAAGTGCCTTTCTAGATCAATTTTGCATTAGTTTCTGCTTGACAGCTGAGGTATACCATAGGACTTGGATCAATTTTTAATATAATATTGAAAACTTGAGGCTACCCTGAATAATTGAGTAGTGTAAATTTAAATCCCAAATTTTCATGAATCCGAAGTCTATGGCTTCAGCTTCTCAGGAGAGATATTTTTCCTTTCTTTCAGAGCTCATACATAATCAAATATATTTTTCTATTATCATCTACCTTTGCTTCTAGCTGTCTTTAAAACTCTACTCCATCAGTACCTTGAGAATCCCAACTTTCTGTGGAAATGTTTGTTCCAGTCTTCTACTTTATAAGAGGCTGAGGACTTGACTTCTATTGCAGTGAGGGATAATAAAATTCTTGCCACTGGGTTACATCTTTTATTCAAACTCTACCTGAATCCCACCACTAGGTGAAAGCAACCATTCATGTATTTACTCCTGTGAGATTTCTCATTTCTTTGCAATTTCCTCTTTGGAGTGAGCATCTGGAAACTTCCCTTCTCTCTTGAACACTCAGCTATTCCTTTTTTTTTTTTTTTTTTTTTTTTGTAATGCAGAATTTCGGATTTTATGAAAAATATTTCAAAATTTCTTACTTCAAATGTTGAAAAAAAAAAACTGTACTTACTTTTTTAACATTTCTGTTCTTTGGAAAAATAAGTCTAGTTTTCAGGCAGTCATGTCATATGTGCCAGGCACATACTCACCGAGCTCAGGTGATGTGGTTTTGGGGATGGCTCTAGTAGGAAGTAGATGACAGAGTGGACAGGGCTGTGCTCATGAGCCATGCGGGTAGTGGCAAGGCTCTAAGAGGAGACTGAAACTACTGTATTGACCTTTCCAATCAAATTTCATTTTATATATTTTCTTTTAACATTTTTATTTTACACATGTATTTTTTAATCTGTTCGGGATACATAAAAGCTGGGCAATGACAACTGTTAAATAGTTTATAAATATGAGGTTGGCTCAAGAAACCTACATTAAGAATAAGGAAAGATCTCAAACAAACAATCTAACTTTACACTCCAGGTAACTAAAACAAAGTGAGAATAAACTAATCACAAAATTATCAAAAGAATAAAAATAGTAAATATTAAAGAAGAATATATAAAATATAGACTAGAAAAAAGCAATAGAAAACACCAACAAAACTGTTAAGTTTTTGAAAAAAAAAAAAAATTGACCAAGAAGTAAGAACACAAACACAAATAAATAAATGTATAAAAGAAAGAGGAAACATTGCAACTGATGCAACAGAAATACAAAGGATTATTTATAAACAATTTTAGACCAAAAAATTAGATAACCTAGAATAAATGAATAAATTTCTGAAAACATACAACCTACTGAGATTGAATCATGAAGAAATAGAAAATCTGAATAAAACAATAAATAGTATGGATATTGAACCCAAAATCAAAAACCTCCCAAGAAAATATGATCAGAGCCAGGTGGCTTCACTGACAAATTCTACAAAAGATTTAACAAATTAATGTTTCTCAATGTATTCAAAATATTAAATGGAAGAGAAAATTTTCAAACCTATTTTATGAAGCCAGAATTTACATAATACCAAAGTCAGACAAAGACACTACAAGAAAAGCAAATCACAATCTTTCATGAATGTAGATGTAAAAATTCTCAACAAATATTGGCAAATGAAATTCAATAGTACACTAAAAGGATCACTTTCCATGATCAAGTGGAATTTATTTCTGGGATACCAGAATGGTGCAACAACACAAATTATTAAATGGGATATGCCACATTAGCAGAATGAAAGACAAAATCATGTGATTATTTTAACAGATATAGAGAAAGTGTTTGATAATATTCAACACTTTTTCTTAATAAAAACAGCAAAAAAATGGTATAGAATGAATACACCTCAATGTAATGAGTAGAATATAATAGATTCTAAAATGCACATGGATCCACAGAAACTGTAAATAGTCAAAGCAATGTTGAGTAAGCAAAAACCTTGAGGTATCAAACTTACTGACTTCAAATTATATCACAAAGGTATAACAATAAAAATGTATATTAGCTTAAAAACAGACAAATAGACTAATGAAACAAAACATCTCAGAAATAAGCTCACATGAATATGGCCAAATAATTTTCAAGAAGAGTTCCAAGAATACGCAATGGGTAAAAGATAGTCTCTTCAATAAATGGTGTTAGAAAAGCTGGATAGTCACGTGGAAAATAATGAAAGTGGACCCTTATCTTATAGCATATAAAAATCAACTCAGAAAAAGTTAATGACTTAAATACGAGGCCCAAAGCTATAAAACTCTTAGAAGAAAGCAATGGAGTAAAGCTCCTTGATATTGATCTTGGCAATGGAATTTTTTTGACATGACACCAAAAACACTGGCAATTAAAGCAAATATAGATGAATTACATTATACCAAACAAGAAAGCTTCTGCACAGCCAAGGAAACCAACAAAATGAAAAGGTAACCTACCAAATGGAATAAAATATTTGTGCACCATATATCTGATAAAGGTTAATATTCAAATTATGTAAGAAACATACACAACTCAGTGATAAGAAAACAACATGATTTTTTAAATGAGCAAAGGAATTGAATAGACACTTCTCAAAAGACATACAAATGGCCAAGAGGAAAAGTGCTCATTACCACTAGTCATCAGAGAAATACAAATCAAAACCACAAAAAATTATCACCTCATACCTATTAGGATGGCTGTTATAAAAAGATGATAAATGTTGGTGAGGATATACAGAAAAGGAAAACCTTGTATACTGTTGTTGGAAATGTAAGTTGTTACAGAAATTATAGAAAACAGTGTAGAAATTACGGGAAACATTCAAAAAAGAACTACTATATGATCCAGAAACCTCCCTTCTGGGTATATATCCAAAAATACTGAAATCAGAACCTCAAAGAGATATTTATATTCCCATATTCATTGCAAAATTCTTCACAATAGCCAGTATATTGAAGCAAACTAAATGTCCATTGTCTAATAAATGGATAAAGAAAATTAGATACACACACACAAACATATACACAGATACATACATATATGTATGCCAACTTATATATACGATGAAATATGATTCCACCTTTAGAAAGAGAAGGCAATTCTACCACTTGTAACATGGATAGATGTGGAGGCCATTATGCTAAGGGAAATAATCTAGGCACAGAAAACCAAATGTTGTATGATCTCACTTACATGTGGCATCTAAAGTAGTCAAACTCATAGAAACAGAGAAAAAAGTGGTAGTGTTGAGGATAAGGGAGAGGGGGAAATAGGAAGATGATTGCAAAATTATACAAAATTTCAGTTACTCAAGATAAAGAACTTCGGAAGATCTAATACACATCATAATGCCTAGAACTAACATAGTATATAATATACTTAAATTTTGGTAAGGATAAATCTTATGTTAAATGTTCTTCCACAGAAGAAAAGAACAAAAAAATAATAACAAAGGAGATGGGAGTTGGGAAGTGATGGATATATTTATGGCATTGATAGTAATGATAGTTTCACAAGTATATATTTACCTCCAAACTCACCAAAATGATGGATCAAATACATGCAACTTTTTAATATCTCAGTTGTACCAAACAAAATAGTTAAAAAGTAAATTATAGCAACAAATGCCTTAAAAAAGTTTAATATAAAGGAAAGAACATGGCTTATACTTGGGGCTCTTCATGCTAAGAATATCTAAATGGAAGTAAATTTTAAGTAAAATCAGACATTATTCAAAATAGGAATCTGAGTCTTAGTGTTATATGACATTTAAATAACTGAGCATAGCTTGAATATGGCAATATAAGTAGATCAACCTTATCTATTTCATCTCTACTTTCTTAGGATTCATGTATTACGAAGTCAGGCCCTTTTTAAAATTTAGAAACCTCTGAACCTCAGATAGGACTGATGGGTGTTTTTATTTAATACTACCTTGTTCTTTCAAACTAAGAATATCAGCACTGCATTTAACAGAGACTGCTTAAGTATTTTAGGCTATAAAAACCAGTTCTGAGATATAACCCTCTGTTTATTATTTACTTGGGAGTTAGGTCGTGAAGCAAATACCTGATTTTATTTTATCATTTGGCACAGCTACCTTATCCCACGATTTTTTTTTTTTTTTTAGCAGATTCTATAACAGTCATCTAGTTAGTGCCCGCCGTTAAAAAGATTGAAAATTATTACAATAAAATGGCTAAGTCACACTCCTCTCTAGAAATAAACAACTAAAATATGGATAATGCTAGTATTTGAATCTTCCATTTTCAGCTAATTTTACTGACATCATATGTTGTTATAAATATTAGAGAGGAGAAGAAACCCTACAGAAGCCCAATTAAATAATATGATCTAGTTGCCTGAGAAGCCTCCAACATTTTCATGTAGAAATTAGGAACCCTGTATTTGGAATAGAGATTTGTTCAAGAGATTTGTAAACAGCACTGTGTTAAATATTAGAGAGTAAAAATATTTGTGGAATTATAAAAACTAAAACACTAGTATACATTTTATTTTGTGACATTTGAAACACCAAATGCATTATTCAGAGCTTTTCTTAAAGTAACTACATACACTATGAAAGAATATGTTTATCATTATCCTATTTCATGTATTTTTTGAATGAAGCATCTGTTTGAAATTATAATGTAAAATAAAAGAATATGAAAAATAATCTGATTACTAGAATTTATCAGATAGCTAAATTTTCAAATGACATATTGGGTAAATGATAATACAGATTAATAACTAAAATGTCTATAATCAATAAAACAATAAGTCAAAGAAATGTGTTTAATCATAATTTTGTTGGATTGATGTCTTAAGCATATACAATTCTGACAGAGATTTTGTAGGTAAAATGTACTAAATTTCTTCCAATAAAGTTTATTTTATTTAAAATTAAATACTAAACACTATGTTACCAAAAAAATCAGTATTTAATATTGGCATTTCTCAAATAACAGCAAAAACACATCATTACTCGTTTCAAAAATTATATAGCAAAATGATTGCAGAAAATATTAGCCTAACAGAGAAAGTTGACTTTTTCTGATTAATACAGAATTATTCAATTAAATAATCTTTTGACTCTGATAAGCCAGAGGTTTGCAACATTTAAATTGTATGTAATTTTAATAATGCAATTATTCCTCTTTTGCTTAATCACTTATTATTAGAGACATATCTTGTCAATGAAATGCATTGTAAAGAAATTTAGTTTTCAAAGTTCATTTTATTTTGAAAGTATCAAAATGTCAATTTCCAAAGTACAAATAAAATATACATAGGAACTATTGGTTCATTATATAAAGTATAATCTTCAGTGTTGTGAGAAACAATACATACTAAGGTAGATTTTTATTTAAATAAAAGTTCTAAATATTAGGTAGTTCTCTGGACTAAATTAGAGAAAGCAAATTGCTAGACTATAAAATAACTTTTAGTTTTAAAACATTCATTAAATTTAAAATAAAAACCAAATAAGATTGGCAACTTCTGGGACAGATTCTAAAGGGAACCACAATTACTGTTCTTCAAAAACTTGCAATCCTATAAAAGATAAAAATTCACGTACATTTTTAACAATAATGCAGTTATTATCATTTGTTAAACACCTATGAAACTGTACATATATTACATATGTAATGTTCTTGGTGTTTTAATAAATGTATTTTCCTTACCCTCCAAGGAGAATTGGAGCTCAAGGAGATGAGACAACATGCAAAAGTCGTATTATCACAGGATTTGACTAGAGATCCATCTAATTCTACGGCCATTGCAATTCCCAATGCACAGAGTTGTTATTAATTATTAAGTTATACCTACAATATGATATATATACCATGACAGCACAGGAAGCAATAAAAATGATGATGAATGGTGTCACATTATGAAACATTTAATAAAATGGGAAAGAACATTATGAAAGTAGGATATAATTATCCAGAAAAAAAAAAAAAAAAACTATGATTTCATGTGCCCCAGGATTTTTTTTTAAGCAGACACTTATGAGGCCACATTCATTGCTTATTGCTAAATCCTCTTGTTACTGCATGGTGAAAACAATGAGTGAGTTTTGATGGTTCCCTATAACAATTACACCATTATATAAGTCTAACAATGGCAATAATAATAATGGCCAATAAGAAACTTTAAAAAGAAACGATAAACTTCCTTAAAGGAAAGGCTACAGAAAATGTCACAATTTTAATATTACGCATCATTAAATAAAAACATCTTTACATTTTTATCTCAGAGAGTATTTTCTTCTTTAAATTCTCATGATCTTACCCTCAGTTGTTATAAACCTCATTCATTAAAAACGAATAACACAAAGAAATGATAATGGTTTGAGTTTATGGCTATCCCAATTTTCTGAATCTGATCACTACACACAATGTGTGCCAAAATACCACTATATATCACATGACTATGTGCAATTGTTATGTAACAATTTAAAAATTAAAAAAGAAGGAAAAAGTGTGATTATTTGACAAACATGTATTTTATTTATTGGTAGTAAGCACTCAAAATTTTGTAATCTACCCAACCTATAGTAAATAAAATTCTATGTGAATTAAATTTACTCTAGTGGCAATAGCATCCGAATAACTTAAATAAGATTGCTTCTGTGTTAAATATAATTGATACATAACGATGAACATATAGTATTATCAGACTAAATTATGATTAAATTTATTTTCCATTTTGCGTTTGAATAATCAATACATTCCAAGAATGAGACATGTAGTTCTTCTTATTATAATTTAATATTAGCTGTTATGAAACACAATGTGTAATATAATATACATGTTACATTTTCTTATATATTTCTATTTCTGTATTTTCTTCTTTCTTTGTGTGTATGTGTGTGTGTGTGCAGCTACTAATCATAGTTCTTTAAATTAAATGTCTCCATATATATGGCATGTGGCATAGTAAACTTTGCTGACAACTCTTCTTTCACTTTTTTATTGGCTTTATAAAACTAAATGGCCCTTAGCGTGGACACAAAAATTACCATAAAATAGGTTTCAAAATAATGGAAACATGTATTGTCAAATAAAGAGTCTAAAAAACCTGAAAATAACTTAAACATACCAACCATTTTCTAATCTTTATGTAAAACCCAAGATTTGAAATATTATCTTCACAGAATTTTATAAACCAATAAATAGAAGTTTCAACACTAAATTATCTTAAAATCCGTTTCAATATTAACTTTCATGCCACTTTAATAACAAATTACAGATGCTTCTTGTGTTACATCCTGATAAATCCAGTGTATGTTGAAAATATTGAAAGTCAGAATGCATTTTATACAGCTAACCTACCAGAAATCCTAGTTTAGCCTAGCCTGTCTTAAATGTGTTCAAAATACTAATGCATGCCTAGAGTTAAACAAAATCATCTAACACGAAGATTATTTCAAAATGAAGTGTTGAATATATCATGTAATTTGTTGAATTTTGTACTACAAGAAAAAAAACCAGAATGATTGTATGGTACTTGAAGCCCAGTTTTTAATGATAGATAGCCACACAGACTTTTTCTGGAATTGTAGCAATATTACATTTTGGCCTATATTTGATTAAATCATAGGAAAAATGTGTAGGCTGCTCATGATTTTTATGTGCCTTCTATGTGATTAACAGACCTGAATGATTTTAGGTGCATGCCATACATGTGTGTGCGTGTGTTTATGAGTGTGTGTGTGCGCCTGTGTGTCACTCTTAATGATTTCAGGGTAAAAGCACATAGTTTGACTATACATATATAAACACACACACACACACACACACACACACACACACACATATATATATATATATTATATAATATATTTATTAGAATAGTTTTAGATTTACAGGAAAATTATGAGACTAGTATAGTATTTCCATATACCTCATACCATGTTTCCCCTATTGTTAATGTCTTACATTATTACTCTGGTACATTTGTGCAAACTATGAGCTAATATTGATATATTTTTTACTAACTAATGTCTATTCTTTGTTTTTTTTTGTTTTGTTTTTTTGTTTTGTTTGTTTGTTTGTTTGAGGCGGAATCTCGCTTTGTTGCCAGGCTGGAGTGCAGTGGTGCGATCTTGGCTCACCGCAACTTCCGCCTCCCGGATTCAAGCAATTCTCCTGCCTCAGCCTCACGAGTACCTGCGACTACAGGCCCACGCCACCACTCCCAGCTAATTTTTGTATTTTTAGTAGTGACAGGGTTTCACCATGTTGGACTGGATGGGCTCGGTCTCTTAACCTCGTGATCCGCCCGCCTCGGCCTCCCAAAGTTCTGGGATTACAGGCGTGAGCCACCGCGCCCGGCCCTTTGCTTGTGTTTCCTTTCTGCATTCCCGGATCCCATCCAGTACATTTTGTTGTCATGTTTCCTTAGGCTCTTCTAGACTGGAACACTTACTCAGACTTCATTTATTCTGGATGACCTTGATGGTTTTGAGGAGTACTAATTAGGTATTTTATAAGCTGTTTTAAAATTGTCTAATGTTTTCTTCAGGATTAGACAGGAGTTATATATTTTAGAGAGGAAAATAACAAAGAACAGTTTTGCTCTCATGACATCACATCAAGATACCTTGATCACTTCAATAAGATACTGTTTGTCAAATTTCTCTACTGCAAAATTGTATTCTCCTCACTCCACCAGCCTTGGACTACCATATTCTGTAAAGAAGTCATTTTGCAAGACTCAGATTTAAAGAACAAGGAGTTATACTCCGCCTTCTTGGATGGGAAGCATCTACATAAAACATTTGTAATTACTGTTCTTCAGAGAATTGCCTATTGTCCTTCATTGATCTGTTCAATTATTTATTTATATCAGTATAACTCAGGAATACTTATTTTGACCTTCCTTCTGTTTCTGGTATGTTACGTTTTATAATTTTTTAAGTTAATTATTGGGTATTCTCTTCTATTTCTTTAATTCTTTTTTATCCTTTGTATATTTCAATTTGGAAAGTGTCTATTGATCTACCCTCAATTTCACTGATTATTTACTTCAACATGTGGAACCTACCGATAAAACCTTAGAAGGAATTTTTTATTTCTTTTTAAGTGCTTCTTATTTACGCCATTTCCTTTTTATTTTCAGGGCTTCTATCTTGGCTTACATAATCCATCTCTTCTTGCATGTTGTCTACTTTTACCATTGCAGAACTTAACATATTAATCACAGGTATAGCTACCGTGAATTCACTGTTAATAGTTCTAACATCTGAGTCTTGTCCTGAGAATTTGTCTCTTCAGATTGTGTCTTCTTTTGCCTTTGGCATACTTTGTAAATTTTTACTGAAGGCAAGACATGTTGTATTGAAGAATAGAAATTGAAGCAAATAAGACTTGAGTGGGAGGGCTTATAATAATTTGGGTAGGAATCAAGCTATGTTTAATGTCTGTTGTAGCTACCATAATAGGGATTCAAATTCCTTTAGTTTTCCTGTTGGTAATGGGAATTTACTATGTATTTTCATTGAAGACAGCTTTTTTTTTTTTAATTTTAAATGCTTATATTTTAAAGCTGGAATCTCGTTAGTATGGCATTAGGATATGAGATGGTTAGGTAGAAGTGTTTTATAATCGAATTAACTCTCATTTTATAGTGAGCCTCTCTTTGTAATATTTGGCCTTCTACAAGTGTTTCTGCTTCTCCTCCACAGGTATAGCATTTCTCTCCCTTGCTCCATACACCTGTCTCTGGCTAAAAATTCCCAACATATTTGCTTAAAACCCTGCCCCTATTGGCTGTGTTTTATAGTGAAACGGGAAGAATGGCAGGTGCTGCAGTGTGAAGAATTATCTTCATCCAGCCGGAATAAAATTTCAGAGTTAGCTCCAACAAAGTGTTACCCTCTATTAAATGTTTTTTTGTGTGTTTGTTTTGTTTGTGTGTTAATAGAGAATGTTTTGGTCGTGTTTCACAATGGTTACTCTTCCCCTCCCTCCACTGGGACCATGGGGGTTATTTCTCAGATTCACACTTTGAGAACCTGATGGGATACCTAGAAGGAAAGCCAATTAAAGCATACCCTATGTTTACAAGACTGTAGCCCTTGGCATTTCTCACTCTCATGTTGGTCCATACTCAGCTTCAGAAATTCAACAGAATTACAACTTGTTTTCCTACCATTGTATGACTTCAGTGGCTTCTGTCCCAAGTAAGTATATTCGACTTGTGGTATCTCTCTTGAAGTACCTGTCTCCTCAGATTTTAGCATGGTAGTGTGTCCTCCAAACTCAGTTCTCTGATCAGTTCAAGAAAAGTAATTGACTTTCAGTTACTTATAATTTCAAGTGTGACAACTTCCGACCTATTTCTATGTCAGATCTACAAGAAGAAGTCTTTTCATGCTTGGTTTGGAGTAATTGTATTAATTGAGTTTTTAATCTTAACTGAAATATTGACTTGTTTTTTTCTCATATATGTGTGTATATGCAGATATATACATGCACACATAGGAAAATATGCATATATAAATATACATCTAAGTGAAAATATATACATATATATATATATATATATATATTGTGTGTGTGTGTGTGTGTGTATTTCTGGGATAAGAAGCTTGACCTATTTACTCCTGCATTTCCTAATTTTAAAACAGGCACAATATTATCTATCGCATAGAATTGCTGAAGAATTAAATTTTAAGTGATAAGTTGATCAAATATTTTGATCACAATTCTTACTAACTAGAAAATATTTAATTAAGGAGAGTTATTATACTATTTTTTCTTTACATTTCCTGTCCATTTCAATACATGCAGACAAATAGAGGGGCTCTAGTTCCACAAGATGACATTGGCAAACTTAAGTATTTATTGTGCCACATTTCTATGTACCTCTTTGATATATGGATAGGGCAATTAGAATTGGCATGTGGTGATTTTTCTTGGCTAAGGCAGAAATTTCCTCTATATATTAGATAGCTGCCCTAGCAAACAAAGAAACAAAACCCAGAAAGAAGACAAAGAGGCATTTTCTTTCTTTTTTTAAATCCAACTATAAGTTACATGGTTGAAAACTCACAAAATTAGGAAATAACTCACCTTCAAATTTTACACACTTTAGGCATTGAATATTAATCATGTTTTTAATCAGCTTTTTTATCATCAAAGTTGCACCACAAGGCAGAATATGTTTTCTACCTATTCAGTAGATTTTTCTTATTGTGCTAAAATTAAAGAGGAATCTTGCTTGTTTATTTGATTACTTTATCTTAAGAGCCACAATTTGATATTTAATGAAATCTGTTATATCTAACTTCCAACATTAGAAAGAAAATGTAAGGCATTTGGCTCACCTTGAATTTGCTTTAAATTAAAATACAATAAGCACTTGTTTCTTAAATTCTAAATAGCTAGAGATGGAAGATAATCACTTAAGTGGAAATTTGCAGAAGCTGTTAATCAATATCAGAATACTTTGTATCTCTTCTCCTGCCTGACTGATGATTGATTTAGTCATAATGAAGCTATGAGAAGAAATTAATGACACAGTGGGAAGATGTAGTGAGTATCCCTATACTTACAATACAAATTAGCTAAAGGTTATCCAGGTTATCCATGCCTCCAAACCTTTTCAGTAATTTTTACAGTACTTTAAGCTATAGGTTGAGCTGTGTCCCTTAAATATTCTATGATGTTGAAGTCCTAACCCCCAGTAACTTAGAAAGTGACTCTATTTGAACATAGTGTGTTTAAAGAGGTAATAAAGTAAAAATGAATTCATAACCAAATATAACTAGTGTCATTATGAGAAAAGAAAATGAGTACACAGACATACACAAGGGGAAGATCATGTGATATGTTAATATTGGAATAGATTTAAGATAATTTAGTGTTGAAACTTCTATTTATTGGTTTATAAAATTCTATGAAGATAATTGATATTTCAAATATCAGTGAAACATTGGTAAAAACCAATATTTCAAATAGTTTTTACCTAAAGATTAGAAAATGGTTGTATGTTTGTTTGTTTTTTAGATTCTTTATTTGACAATACATGTTTCCATTATTTGAAATCTATTTTATCGTAATTTTAGTGTCCATACTAAGGGCCATTTATTTTATTTTTTTTTTTTATTCTGAGAAGGCACTCATCTGCAAGCAAAACAAAGAGATATCTGAAGAAACGAATTCTGCCAATACCTTGATCTATAACTTCCAACCTCCAAATTTGTGAGAAAACGAATTTATCGAGTTAAGTCACATTTTCTGTAGTGATTTGTTATGGTATCCCTAAGAAAGAATAGAAAATATATGAATGTAAATACTATGATAGGCCAGACTTGGTGGCTCGCCTGCAATCCCAGTGCTCTGGGAGGCTGAGGCAGAAAGATCACTTGAGGTTAGGAGTTCATGGCCAGCCTGACCAACATGGTGAAACCCCGTCTCTACTAAAAATGCAAAAATTAGGTGGGCGTCATGGAGCTCACCTATAATCCCAGCTACTGAGGAGGCTTAGGGAGAATAATTACTTGAACCTAGGATGTGGGGTTTCAGTGAGCTGACATCCGGCCACTGCACCCAGCCTGGGCGACAGAGCTGGACTCCATCTCAACAACAACTACAACATCCAAAGGGACAAAAGCATTTGAAAACATATTCAAATTCAAATTCATTAGTATTCAGGGAAATGCATATCAATATAAGTATGAGATACCACTTTACAACCATTAGTTTGACAAAAATTTAGAAGATTAAACTCAACCAAGTGTTGCCAAAATTTTGGGAAGATAAAAACCCTTGTGCATAGTTAGTGGAAGTGTAAACTGTCACAGCAACTCAGAAATATAATCTGATGCTATATAATGAAATTACCGGCATGTCTTCTCTGTGGCTCTGAAATTCTGCTTGTCAATCTATCCCAAAGAAATATTTGGAAAGGTAAAACCTGTACACACACACACACACACACACACACACACACACACACATATGTTATATTTCTTCAGTTTCGCTTTTAATTGATTCTTACCTGCTTAATATAAAATCTAGCACTATTGTGAAACATTCACAGATGTATACTGTCAAAATTGAAATCAACTAGTAGCTATTTCTTCTTATTATTAGAATCACTCTTAATTTATTTCTTTAATTTGTTTCATCATTGTCTTATGAAAATTATTTTAAGGATTTTTTTATATCGATCCAAACAAAATATACTTAATATGCCAAAAGTCCATTAATGAAAGGGGAGAAAAGAAAATAACCTAGAGAAACTCAGTATTAGAAAGGTACTATTTTTTTACCAGTTTTGCCAAAAGTCTTCGGCTCTCAAAAATAATGATTAGAACAAAACAGCTGGTTTTGTTTTGCTTTATTTTGATTTTGAATATGGGAATTGGAAGAAGTAAACATCTAGAGTTATTTCTGTTCCAGGAATTTATATCTTTACAATATTTCTCTTTGATAGGGTCCAAACTCCCTGAACAGAAGGTGATTCCTATTCCTAGGGACAAAGAAGTAATACAGAAATGAAACAACGTAGGTACTGTTAACTACATCTTAAGCGCTTTTAAATGTGGCTTCTTGAAAGATTCTATAAGCCAATTCTATAGACCAAAAACAAAAGTAATTTATAACAACCTAAAAAATAGTTAATTATATGCAAATCAAAACATTAGAAGCATTCAGACTAGGTAAAAACTTATCTGGGTTTGTGTCAAAAAAAATTAGACTGTAAATTTTGGCCACAATCAAGGTTAATATATTTTTTGAATTTATGTGTTTGCATTGCATGTTTGCAGGTCATCTGCCCAATACTTGATTAAACTGTTAACTCGGTCTTCTTGCTCAGTAGCTGGTCCTAAATATCAAGCTATGCTATATCAAGATCTATGCCCTATATAAGGTTGTAAAAGATTCTCGAGGTAACTAGCATCTCATGCTCCTCTGTGAATTTAAATGCCTACTTGAACTGAGTTAAAATTATCATTTCACGTTTTCTACATCCTGTTTGTTTTCTTCGCTCTTCACCTTAAGTTCAGAAAATATCTTAGTCTCCTCAGACACACACACAGACTCATACATACACTCAGTTTAGAAAATACATTTGTACTCATTATATGTGTGAAGGAAAAGGGAAAAGATTTGCTTCACTAGAATCTGAGATCATTAAAATTTAAAAATGAACACAATTTTTAAAGAATTTCTTTATATTCTTTTGCCATACTACATCTTATTTTATTTTATCTGTTCTATGCCCATAAATTTCTATTAATTTCCTTTTTAGAACATTTGTCTACTTCTGGTGTTACCAATCTTTTGACATTCTATGCCAATGTGGTTCTAACCATTAACCTAAAAACGTTGTTGATGTAATTTTCTGTATAAAAATGTTTGTTCTGAATATAATTTCTATATCAAAATATTAAAATGCCATCTATCCATCCCAGCACACTAAGAAAAAAAGAAGATTATTTTTAAATTGTCACACAACAATAATATTTTATATTCTGTAAAACACAAATTAGGTGAAAAGTGGGAATTCGTGGAGGAGAAAGTTCTAGGTATCAGTTTTTCCATCAAACTATCTATGTATCTAACAAGACTTTTCAAAATCAACTACTTTGGAAATCCATTAATAAATATTAGTCAAACAACTGCAGCATCCAGAGGAGGGCTTGATGAAGAATGAGACCACTACATCTTGTTATGTTCTGGTGTTTTGCATAGCGACTACCAAGCTCAACTCCAGCAGCAGGCAGTGGTGAGACAGGAGCCTATATTGCATGTGGGTTTTTCTGGCTTGCTGGTATTAAGGTGGGCAATAAGAACTTTGACCTCAAAAAATTAAAGTTGAGTCTTTGATCTTCCTAATGGTTCACTGCTGAACTGATGCAGAGACAAGCCATTGTTTTATCCCCCTGAAGTCAAAATGGATTCTCAGGCAATATCTGTTGAAATAACTTTAAAAGACAGAGCACATTTTTATTTGTTTCATTTTTTTTTTCAAATCCAAGCATTCAAGCAAATCTCTATGAGATCCCTGCATGACTGCAGAGATAACTGACCAAAAACTTCAGTCACTACACATTATGAAAAATGTAGTCTTTGCAAAAATAATTTTAATTCACTAAACAAATAGCTGAATACCTTAGTAGCAAAGCAATCCTGAATGGAGAGAAAATCTAATTTCCAGATTTATCAATTTTATGCTACTCAAGTTCTAATTTTAAGCAAAACGAGTGTATGAACCATACAAAGAAACAGAAAAGTAAGAACCATTGACTGAAAAATAAAGAAATAGAAACTCTCACCATGACTTAGTGGGATTTATCACAGGAATGGAAGAGTAGTTCAGTATCTAAGAGCCAGTTAATGTGATATACTATATTTACAGACTAAAGAAAATAATGATCATCTCAGTAGACAAAGAAAAAAACATTTAACAAAGTATGACACATTTATTATTAAAAACCCCCAGCAATCTAGGAATAGAAGGGGGATTCCTAAACATAAATGACATTTATTTAAAAATCCACACCCTAACTCTCTACATATGCAAAAATTAACTAAAAATGGATCAGCAGCCTAAACACAAAAGCATTAATATTATGAAACAATAGAAGAAAACATCTAGAAAAAATTTCATTACAATGTATTTTTAGTTTTGACACCCAAAACATGATCAACATAAGAACAAAAGACAACATAACTGCACTCTTGTATCTATTGCAAAATTGTTCACAATAGCTAAGATATGGAGGCAACCTAAATGTCAATTGACAGATGATTGGATAGACAAGATTGTTATATACACACAATAGAATGGTATTCAGACTTAGGAAGAAAGAGATGCTGCCATGTGCAACAACATAAATTAACCTGGGGAACACTGTGCTATGTGTGATAAACCAGTCACAGAAGAACAGATGCTATATGATACCACTTTTATGAGGTATCTAGAAGTAGACAGTAGAGCAGTAGTTGTCAGGCTGGAGAAAAGGGGAAATGTGGAGTTGTTTTAAATGGGCACATGGTTTCAGTTATGCAAAATGAGTAAGTTCTAAAGAACCGTACAACATAGTGCCTATGTACGCTCTATTGTGAACTTAAAATTGGTTAAACAAGTTGACCTCCTGTAGTGTGCTTACCAAAATAAAATAATAATAAAAATAAATTAGATGCTATAACATTTTAAAAAGCACTTTTGTGCACCAAAGGACATTATTAATTAAGAAGAAAACCTAGAGAATGAGAAAAGTATCTACCATAAGTCTAATAAGAGTTTAGAATCCAGAATATGTAAAGAACTCTTAGAACTCAACAACAAAAAAGCAAACAACTTAATTTTTAAATTGGCAAAGAAACAGCAAAAGAAAAAAAAAGGAAGAATAGGATTACATAAAACTAGAAACCTTCTGTATAGCAAAGGAAACAATAAACAAAACAAAGAGAAAACCTAGAGAGTAACAGAATGTATATGCACATCATGCACCTGATAAGAACTTAACATTGATATTATATAGCAAATTCAAACAATAGTAAGGACAAAAAAAATGACTTGATTAAAAGTGGGGCAAATGACCTGTACAGACATTTCTCAAAAGACATACAAATGGCCAGCAAGTATATGAAAAGGTGCTCAGCAATACTAATGATCAAGGAGGTGCAAATTAAAACAATATGATATCATGTCACACCTTTTAGAATGACTATTATCAAAAAGACAAAAGAACAAGTGTGGGTGAGGAAAAGGTAACTCTTGCACACTTTTTATGGGGATGTAAATTAATCCAGCCATTATCGAAAGCTATATGGAGGTTTCTCCAAAAAGTAAAAATAAAACTACCATATGATTCAGAAATATTACTTACTGGGTACATCCGAGGGATATGATGTCAGTGTGCTAAAATGATATCTACACTTTCACATCCATTGCACCATAATTCCCAATACCTAAGATATTAGTCAACCTAAGTTTTTATAGGTAGATGAATAAATAAGGAAAAATAGTATATAAAGTAGTTAAAAATAGAATTTCCATTTACCCAGCAATTCCACTCCTAAGTATATACCCAAGAGGAATAAAAATATATGCTTACATAGACATTTGCACATTAGTGTTTATAGGAGCATTATTCATAATAATCTAAAGGTAGAAGCAACCTAAATATTCATCATTGCATAAATGAAAAGACAAATTCTGGTATATAATCAATACATTTGCTGCATAATAGAATATTATTCCAACATAAAACAATGAATTACTGATACATGCTACAACTTGGATGGGCTTTGAAAGCATTACACTAAGTGAAAGAAACCAGACACAAAATGTCACATTTAATTATGATTCCATTTATACAAATATCCAGAATAAGCAAAACCATAGAGTCAGAAAGATGATTAATGGTTCCCAGGCTGTGAGGGTAGTGGGAAATGGAGAGTGGCTCTTGATGGTTATGGAGTGTTCTGGGGTGATGAAAATATGTTGAAACTAGGAAGAGAGGTGATGGTTACACAACATTGCAAATACCCTAAATGCCTCTGAATTATACACTTAAAAATGATTAGTTTTAAGTTATGTAAAATTCACCTTTATAAAAAATAGAAAACACACAAATGTGAATTAAACACTTTCTCAGTCCTTCAATTTGAACTTCCAGCCATTTTCACCTTCTGGAAAAAAAAAAAAAAAAAAGTATTTTGAAAAATACGCTTGCTTTTTTGAAATTATGAGTCAAATGTGTAAGTTTAATCCAACTCTTATTTTGGAATTTACAAAAGTAAATCTACATCCAAGTTAAATGTTCCGATGATATGGGCCTGTATTTCCTGCAAGTTTTTTCAGCTAAGAGTTTATCATATTGCTGATGGAATTTGAGAAATATGTAGTAAGAAATAGCCTAATTTAAAATTCCTGGGATTGGTGAGTAAAATCTTTCCTACCTTTCATATTCAAATTCTCAGATTATGCATGACTTCCTTAGATACCAAGAGCCAAGTAACTTCTTTGTATTTCATGTTAATTTTTCTATTATCAATTATTGAAATTGATGCAGCCTTAAAGATGACTTGTCTCATTTACTGACTTACACAGATCTATTTGAGAGTTAACGTAAGTGATTTGTTTAATGCTATTTTCTGAAATGTCTTCATGTGCAGTCTCAGGCTTCTTCTCAGATATGCTATGGCCCTTTAGGGAGTTACTAGATCTATGCAAAATGAGCATGAAGTTATTGCTCTGTCTTGTTGGCCTGCAGGGAGCTTAAGAATGAATACGAGGTGCATCCTGTGCTAAGTTTTTGAGTCCTGCATCTCTTTATTGGCAAAAATATGACAAACTTGAAATGCACTAAGCATTTTATGACAGATACTGACAGAAATCAAGGATTCTTTCTGAAGAAAAATAAAATAGAGGGAAAAGAAAGAATTTACAATGAGTAGCTTAGCTGCATGGGGAAAGAAAATGATAAGCTTGACCTTGATTTTTTTTTCCATAGAATTTCCCACACCTAAGTACCTTTCCCTCAACGTTGTTTTTGAAGAGTCTAGTTTTTGTGACATAACACATGTCAGGGCAAGGTCACACATAGCAGGATGTTTCAAGAACCACCAATGAACTGGGGAATATAGATTTTAATATCAACAGGTTCAAGGCGCTGACAGATTGTACGTACTTGCTAAGACATCTGATCCCAAAGGAAAAGTGTGTTTCAGAAATTGATAGCTGATCTGACTCTTGTAGTATATTGGGAAAAAGAAAGGAAAAGAATGTGTTAAGGCTGAATAAACTTGCAGTTGTCTGATTAAATTTTGTGATTTTGCTGGATTTTAACTGCTCAAAAATAGACTAAAAACTAAAATAAAAAATAAAGTATAATATTTTCATGGAAACTTGTTTCATTTTATTTGGGAAGCTGCTGATATGGAAATAGAACTATTCAAATACATTAGTTGAGATTTTGTTCTATGAAAAAGTAAAACATAAATCTGTTTAGATACGTTACAACAGATATAACAGAAAAATGTATATTTCCATCATTATGTCCAACGATGATGTCAAATGTCACCATAACAAAGAAAAGACATAACAAAAATATATTAATGATTGTTTTCTTTAATGTAGTAAAATTCTTAAATCAGATAATACATGCCTGTCAACAGATTTTTTCAGCATACCTGAGGATGTTTCTAATAGAAAGAAACACTGCATCCAAGCCAGCAAAGACGAGAGTTTGTCTGTCACTGAGAATTAGTGCTAATACCATGTTTCAAGTGAGGGATTGATTAATCACAAGAGGAAGGAAGCTACTTTTTAGAACATGTGACAAGATATTTAAAAATTTTCTTTGGATCTTTCTGTTCAAAGCTAAATATATTTCTTTTTCTTCTTTCTCCAGAACTTGCAAAACCCACAAATAAAAGCACACTATAATAACAGCTCATGAATAGGTTTTTAACAGTCAAATTAAAAAGTATTAAACATTTTTATTCAAGCACTATACAATTTGCCCTTTGCCTGTTTATAAATGTAGATATGTGTGCGTACATATACATACAACATATATAAATACACAAACACATAAATACAAATTTAAATATATGATAAATTTTATTTAGAATGAATAAGATAAAAATATTTTAAACTAAAATTTATGATTTTGTCATATCTTGGTTTTAGGACAAAATGTTTCAAGGTATGATTTTAAACTTAATATAAGGTTTAAATAGCAAAATAAAAGTAAAAATAAAAATATTTGAACACTGTTGATATATGATCAAGCACTGTATTACTAAGTCAATCATGTTAGCAAAGTGCATGATGTAAAGATGCTGTTGCCTGGACCATTCTGCCGTGCTTCTAATAGTTAGGAAATTAAGAGAAACCTTAATATCTGCTTTTCACTTTACTGATTTCAGCTTAAAGTGACGTATAGACAAGGTTATCATTTTTATTTAACTCATTAGATTTTTATAAGGGCAAATATTGCCTTCACTTCCATACAAGTACTTATTTCATAAGTCTGCTTGCCCTATTCTGACCTTATTCTAATTGTTTTCATCCCTATCCCTTCATGCTTGAACTTAGAATTATTATAAGAAATACGCAGTGTGAAAACATGTACACTGATAGTTAATACAGGCATTGTCAGCCTAATTACCCTCAAGGTAGCACGAACACATTTGCAGAAAAATATGGAATAAGGATCTCAACAAATTTGGATATTTGCAGACGTTTCTCTACTTGTTTTGAGAATCAGCAAATCATAACAATAACCATTTACCTCTATTCCTTTATTGTAGCTATCAACTATTCTATTTTTGTTGTTGTTGTTGTTGTTTTTGTTGAGACAGAGTACTGCTCTGTTGCTCAGGTAGGAGTGCAGTGGTGTGATCTTGGCTCACTGCAACCTCTGCCTCCTGGGTTCAAGCCATTCTCCTGCCTCAGCATCCTGAGTAGCTGGGATTACAGGTGCCCACCACTGTGCCTGGGTAATTTTTGTATTTTTAGTAGCGATGGGGTTTCACCATGTTAGCCAGGCTTGTCTCGAACTCCTGACCTCAAGTGATCCAACTGTCTAGGCCTCTCAACTATTCTACTTGTAACACATGTTATTTAAAAAATACATTACATGAAACTATAGAGAAGAGACCATTTTCAACTTCAAAATAATGAATTCAAAACAAACTATTTCCTTTTTAACCTATTGGCAGATCTGCAGCATCACTTTGGAATTATATATAAAGCTTTTATTTTAAAATATTGGAAAGCATTTTCACATAGTTTTTAAAAATATGTTTGTTTCTATATTTCTTTCTTCTTTGAGTTTTCCTTTGCTCTTCCTTATTTCCGTTGATGTTACTGTCCTATTGCATTTGTTTTTGTCTCTCCAGAAAACATTTTACTTTGGAGGAGAGAGAAGTTAAAAGAATTTTATTTAGTAAGTGTTATGAACTGCATGTTTGTGGCCCCCAGTTTCAAATGTAGAAGCCCTAACTAACCCCCACTTCAATGAGATTATATTAAGAAGTGGGACGGTTGGGAGGTAATTAAGTTTAGATGAATTTATGAGGCTAGGGTTCCTGTGGTGGGACTGTGTCCTAGGCTAGAGCTCTCCCTTCTCTTCTTGAGGATACAGGGAGAAGGCAGCCATCTGTCAGCCAGAAGTAGGGCTATTACCAAGAATCCAGTCATGCTGGCAACCTAATCTTGAACTTGCAGCCTTTAGAATTGTAAGGAATAAATTGTTTTTTAAGCCACCTAGTTTATGGTATTCTGTTATAGCAGCTGACAATGATGAAAAGAACAAGATATAAGTGTCCATTTATGTAATTTGGATATACGCTGAATATAGTCTTATGTAAAGTTTATGAATACATCTAGAGAAAAAGTGTTTATAAAACCAGTAGTTGGGCTTTATATTTTTAATAATACAAATAGCATATTCAGAGCTGTTTGGCCAGCAGTCTTGCTGCCCTGGATGTTGTGTCTTCACATGGTGCAGAAAGCAGTGGCTCTGAGTAACTGTTTTCTGCATCACCCCTAGAGAAAGAGATTAGCAGTCCCAGATCTACAGAAAATGCACAGATACTATTAGGTTGGTGCAAAAGTAATTGCGGTTTTTGCCACTGAAAGTAATGACAATTACTTTTGCACCCACCTAATACATGATTCTTCCTGTTCTTTATGTTTTTGACCTGTTTAGTGTTCATCGTGGGGCTATTCTGTGGTGGTAGAGCTGCAGGGATGCTCCTCCAGCTACGGCAGTTTTGGCAAAGTGTATGGCAAGACCTTCCCTTGGTGGAAAGAGCCCCTCTTTAAGAACATAACACCTTGAAAAAGCAGGTGTTCCTTATGAATTTCTCCATGATAGAAATCAAAGAAGTGAGTGTTGGTTTTACTGTCTTCTGTGTATTCAGCTGTCTGAAAAACAGCTTGCCATCCTGGAAGACGTCCAGCTCTTTGCAGACAACAGTGAAAATTTCTTCCTTTGTCTAATCAATGCCTTCCTCAAACACCTGAGTGCTATTCTCTGTTTGAATTAATTTGATAAATGTTGTTGATACCTTCCATTGAATTCTAAGTGGAATAATATCAGGAAGAGCCACAAGTCTTGTCTTATGTAGCTTCAAATTAGACTGGGAATGTCTTCAAATGACCAAAATAGGATGCTTTCACTCACAGATACTCCTATAATGACAGTGTATACTAAGATATTCAGCCTTGCCTTTGGTTAGAATGTTCACCTTCTGATTCCTCACCACTCTCTGGCTCATATTTTCATTGCACTGATTATTTAGGGATTGTTGTTTCTGGTATCTTATTGTGATTGTATCATGACTATACCAGCAACCTCAGCATTGGACACAGAAAAGGAAATATAAAGTATTTGCTGGTGTTTGCTATTGTATCTACAGTTACCAGTCAGTTCTGCTTGTCTTGATTTTTTTCCTCAGAAAGAAAATAAAATGGGCAGTCAATAATAAATAATTTCAAAGTCAAAAAGAAAGTCAGCTAAATGAAATATAAATATCTTTCACACATTCTATATACGTGGTGATACCATTTAATTGGCCTCATGTAAACTAGCTCATTCATTCTTTTGTATCAGTAAATAGCTGCAACTGGGGCAATGGCTAGTTGTTACTTCAACCGAGATTAAAAAGCCTTCTTGATCATCCATTTCTTTCATCTCTCTTCATTATTTTTTCTGCTACTAAGAAGAAACTGTGGTAAAGTGTAATTTCTAATCACTGGGGTGAAAATTCCAAGCATCGTTTTCATATATACGTATAACACTCAGAGAGAAGCACAGGGTGCTTGCACATGTAAAGGCTGCTTCTGCTGAATCTTATGTGTTAACAAATGCTTGCCCCATTTCAACCAGAATACACAACTTACAACTGCCATTAATGGGATGGGCATTTGTAAATCAAAAAAAGATGCACTCAAAATCTTATCCAAGTATTCAAGTCATTTCACATCTGTCAACTGCATTGGAGTCTTCATAATTTTTCTAAGAAATATGTTAATGATAGGTTTCACTGTTTTGGGATGACTAATTGCATTTAACTCTGTGCTCCAGCTATGGGCAGTCTCTTTGTGATAGGTAGTTTTTATTTGTTTGTTCATTTCGTTATGTTTTTTTGCACACTTAGTATTTAAATCAGTATAGGGTGCACTTCTGTGTTTTGCTATTGATCAGAAAACAACAGAGAGACAAGAGTCCCTTAAGGAAAGAAAAGGGAATAGAAGTCTGGTTCATTGTGAAATAGATATCTATTTGATGTTTGTACCTGAAATAAATTTCCTTCTTCTAAGAGCCATTTACAAAATAATGATAAAGCCAGTGGAGGGAGGGAGGGAGGGAAGGAAGGAAGGAAGGAAGGAAGGAAGGACAGGAGGGAGGGAGGGAGGGAGGAAGGGAGGGAGGGAGGGAAGGAGGGAAGGAGGCATTAACAACTGTATTTCTATTTCTTACCCTACTGTCTCTCTGCTTCCTAAATAGTAACCAGAAATAATGGTAAATTAACATTTCAAAATAGCCTTATTTCTAATGCTGACATTCAAAACTGAGAAGGCTCTTAGTACCTTTCCCCCATGTTTTTCAATTTACTAACATATTCATCAGACTATTTTTTCTTATGTTTCTAAACTTTTAGTGACATTTCTTATTGACTTTTATTTTCTCCACTTCTCTTGGAGGGAAGTGAAAGAAGAGACAAATTAGAAGGTTAACCCAGTCATATTTAACTATGTGTCCTTAACTAGCATCTAAATACCTAATAGTCATGAGAAAATTGTATATGCTTTGCAGCGAATGTCCATAGGTAGTTGTTGAGTGAATCCATCCAATATTAGAGCCACTAAAGTGTTTTGTTTATTTTACTTGTTTATACATAATGCATTTTTAAATTTTGAATGCAAAACTAGAATTGCAGTACTTCATTTTATCTAAATTTAGGAACTCCAAAAATATGAATCTCATACAAAAACAGAAGTGCCATAAATGTTTTGTTAAAGAATAAAATAATTTTTAATGTGTTTGTGAATCTATTAATCAGAAATACATAAATTATTGAACTTTTAAAAAGAATCAGTATACTTTAAAAATTTAAAATTTTTAATTAGTTGAACATAGCCATAAAAAAGAATGAAATCATGTCTTTTGCAGCAACATAGATGGAGTTGAGGCCATTTTCCTAAGTGAAGTAACTCAAAAATATAAAATCAAATAGCACTTTTTTTTTTTTTTTTTTTTTACTTACAGATAGGTGCTAAACAATGAGCTCACATGGATGTACAGATGGAAATGATAGACACTGGGAGCCCAAAAAGGAGGAGGATAGAAAGAAGGTGAGAGATGAAAAATGACTTCTTGTGTATGGTGTTTACTCTTCAGGTGGTGAGTACACTAGAAATCCAAACCCCACCACTAAACCAAAAAAAATCCACGTAAAAAACCTGTACATGTACCCTCTGAATCTATTAAAAATATATATTGTGAGTTGAAAATAATGATCGTTTTTATAACGAGAGTTATAGTTTTAGTCAAATAACATTCATTGTGATATTTGTTCATTATTTCATCTAAATATTACTTCCGTTCCCTCCTAGTTACGTTAAAGAAAGCATCCTTAAATAGTAACGGATCATCTGAATTTTCAGGTTGTATTTTTACTCATGTAGTTAGTACATCTCTAGTTCATAAAATAAATAAATAAAATATAAACAATTGCAACAAATAACTTCTTAACCCTAAAGATAGATATACTCACTTTTATATTGGTAACTATTAAAACGTATACATTAATCTTTTTTTAGAAATAAATTTGAGTTATACTATATATCATAGATTAATATATATCTATGTAGATTTCTAAAAAATAAGCAACATTAAGCCATCCTTATGTTTAAAAAAAATCTTTCAATTCAAAAGATTATTTTGTTCCCTGTGACTCATTATAGATCATTCCTGACCCATAAAGAGCAACATCTTCTAAATAAAGCCCTTGCTCTACTTATATATAAAACATTTAGCACAAACAGAATGAGATTGTAGATGCTGGCAGTACCTGCCATGAAAAATTTCCTGTATCCCTAGACTCATTTCTTTATGTTACATCCTTTTCTAAATGCTAGGGGTTAAGAGCTGTGGGGAATGTAAGAGGCTCGAAAGAACGCTACAAATGTGAATGCAGAGTGGAGGCATTTTATTTTTATTTCAGATAACAAACTATATATTAGACTTCTAAAATGTTGTGAGAATAATCCAGGTAACATGGAATTATTCCACCTGGGGAGTTCATTAAGGGTTTTTGTTGTTTCGTGTGTCTCTTTGGCAAGCTCACATGCAAGCCTCAGGATTTGTTCAAAAGAAAAGCATTAATACCATCACATTTTATTCTGTGAGACAAAATTTAGTGCAGTAAAGTTTTAATCCAGCTTTTTGAAATAAAAAATTCTTTAACTGTTTATTAAAGCCAAAAGAAGAAACATGAAACTATATTTTACACCAAAAGAAAAAATATATATATAAAGACTGAGAAACTTGTGTTAGTTTAAGTGCGGTATATTGAAATTACATCCTGGCCCATCACCAAGGTTTGCTGGTCTTTCTCCTAAGACAAAACTTAGTTTGTTTATTTAAAAAACATATTTTTCTATTTATGCATCTCCTTGTTACAGAGTCCAAACAATATTTACAGGATGGTTTTCACTTTTCTCAATTTTAAAAGCAGCTATTAAATCTCTCAGCATGCACATTCAAAGTAATGGCTAAAGAAGCACATAAATGGTGCTATAATTTATTAATACAATTAATGGAATCTAAATATCAGGATCAATGGAAATATAAGACAGCTCAAGACCAATGAACCACAAAAGCATGTGGAGCTTGTTACAGGATACTTCATTCCACATATGTTGCCTAGTAGCAACTCCTTCCTGAGGCTGATGTTAACTCTAGGAAGCAATTAACATTGAAGCCCCTGAAAAAAAAGTGAATAAGAAGGCAATGCATCATGTCTGGAAGAAAATGCCCATTTTTTTAAAGGTGCCTGGTGGGAGTCACACTTTAGAGGTGGAGGAATTTTAAAACAACCATCGGTCCTATAAACAGATGTTTCCACATACATACAAGAGGCTTCAAAAATGATTATTAAAATGCACAGCAAAATGTGTCATTAATTCTTATTTTATTTCATATATTTATTTTTTAACTTTTTTTTTTATGGTTCAAGGGTAAATGTGCAGGTTTGTCATATAGGTAAACTATGTGTCAGAGGTTTGGAGTAGAGAAAATTTTATCACCTGGGTAATAAGAACCGTACCTGATAGGTATTTTTTTTCTGATCCTGTCCCTCTTTTCACCATTCACCCCCAAGTAGGTCCCAATGACAGTTGTTCCTCTCCTAGTATCCATATGTTCTTGCTGTTTAGTTCCCACTTAAAAGTGAAGACATGGAGCTGGAGGCCATTTTCTTTTGCAAACTAACACCAAAACAGAAAACCATTCTTTACAAAATTATAGTAAGACTATAACTTTGTAACCATCTATGACAAAGTAAAATTATTTTAAACTGAAAACTTTGTTTCAAAATAGAATCATGTGTAAATTGCTTTTTTTTTCCACAGTAGCACCATGCTTTTTAAATTAGTAATTCAGAAATATCTCTGAAAATGTAGTTAATACTGTATAATGTATTACTTCCATTATGGAAACATAAACATAATAGTAAAAATGGCAACATTACTAAGCTTTTCTTTTCTAATAAAAGGAAATGATGGATTTTAGCATAAGTGTAAGGGGAATTTATGGATTCTCCAGTTCATTGTAAAAATGCCAAAGACAATAACTTTAGGAAATCAGTATATTCTGAGAGACATGAACTGAGTTTCATAGAGTGAATAAGACATTAGTATTGCTCAATGTGGCTATAAGTAAATATTAAAGAACAAACTGATCTAAATTCTTTTTAAATAATTTCATTTCAAAAATGCTAAATTTTTTCTTCCTATCTGAAAAAATATTTGGGCAGTTCAGTGCTTTTTAATAAAAATGTTATAACCCCTATGAAAATAGACCTACAACAGACATCTACAATCAAAAAGGCATCTCATTAGATTAAGAAATATTTTTAGGTTACATGCTGCAATGCACAGGGGATGTTCTACTGAGACTACTTTGAATCATCTTTGGATGGACAGAGGAAAAATGAGGGCAAGAGGGGTGGATTGATTTATCAACGGAGAGCTTCTGTTCAACCAATTTCAGATATGTGGCATGTAGGTAAAGTTTCATTTGAACAAAAAAGCTGTAAAACAGTCGCTCTACTAAGTTATCAGGTTATCCAGGCCATCAGTTTCTATGATAAATTGCAGAGCAAGTCTAAGGAGATATAGCATCTGTTACTAACATCAACAGCCAAGATAATCAGTTTGGGGAATATGTATATTTTTGGAAGATTCTGCAATTAGGTCAGAAAGTCATGACAAAAACTAATTTTAAATTTAATCAATGTTTTGAAATAACATGTAACAAACATTTAGGTAAGTAAATTTATATTAAAACAAATTTTTATATTACTATAATGAATTTTGGAAAGGCCACCATATCCATATGGCTGAAAAGATGAAGCCACTGCCTTACTGTACTTTTTTGAGGATTTAGTTATGGTTTTAAATGCAATCATTTCAATCTTTGTGTTTTTATAGTTGCACATTACATATTATTTCACATCAAGAAGAAATATTAACTTCCACTATTCCTTTTACTGTAAACAATAATATGATTTGAAGGCCATCACCATTTTCTTACAATTACTATCTGAAAAAAAATTGTTCTCGTTATTCATTGTTGCTCTTTTTCCCTTTAATTTAAATTCTGAGAGACTAGAGCCCTTGCTCGTCTTGTGCATTGATGTACCTTTAGCACCCAGAAGAATGTCTAGCACATAATTAGGCAATCAATAAATTTTATTGGATGGACAAATCATTGTTTCTTATGGTCTAAAACGTAATCTCTCTATATTTTATCTCTACAATCTGAAAAATGGGGCTGGCAAGGAAGAAAAGTCAATTGGGTTTTGTTTGTATACCACAGAACACTAAAGTTTAAATACTAGGTTGGTGCAAAAGTTATTGTGGTTTTTGCTATTACATTCAATGACAAAAAGCACAATAACTTTTGCACCAACTTAATAATTTGACAATGAAAAATATCTGGAAACCTTAAGAGTAGCTAAATGAGGTGGCTAAAAACTAGCAGTAAATACCAAATCAATACACAAGAAGTCAAGGGTAATATGATTCCTGGAATGAGGAATATTATTTCCATTGCAAAAGTCTATGAATATTTGTTGGACAAATTGCAGGCATGCAGCGTGCACAGGAATAATCAATAGTTCCACTCTTTTCACTATGAACATGTAACATTGATAATATGAACATAAATATACAATGGCAAATGTATGTAAAAACATAAATACATTATGTAAATAAATTAGATTTGATCAAGACCTTAATCTCGTTAGTGCTCGGTTTGAATAAAACTATATCCATTCAAGCTGTTAAGCTTCAACTCATCAAGTTAGCCCATTGCTAAGCGCCATGAATAAAAAATATAAATAAACAAATGCTCTTTTTTCAAACAGTCAACCACTTTTGGTGGACAAAATTACAACTTGTGAAAAAAAAAATTTTTTTTCACTTTCTCCCACAGGTATTTTAGCATTGAAATTTGTGGCCCCATCAATAATTTACTTTCTGGAAGTCACTGTGGTGTACACAGTTTAATAATGTATGACTAGAAGTACATTATTTATCATTGTTTATGTAATTGGGAATAATTAATTCACTCATGTTTTATTTCAGATGGTCTACCATAAAGTGTTTTTATTTTAAATAAAATGAACATTACTGTGGAACATTAAATAAAATTGAGTTTGTTCAAGTCAAACTCTTTATTTAAAAAAATTGTTTTAAAATATAGATTTTAAAATATTATGGTTTGCACTTTGAAAGACTTTCTCCAATATAATTACTGAATGTTCATGTGTAAATTTTAGTTGGGGTAATTCTACAAAATCTCCTCAAAGATTTAATGTAAGTACAAGATAATGTTTATTTTGGTGCTCTATCTATGAAAATTTAAGTTTGTATTATCACCTTCTATAGTACTGGTAGTGCAATGCACTCTCCCAGATTTTCACCTTGTAAATTTTTCCTTTTATCCCCCAAAGTTATTATCACCACATTATGTAAGATATAGTATGTAATAAAACCTGTATAATGTGTAATAAAATATAACATTAATGTGAAGAATAATCCCCACTTATTAAGTACTTATGGCCAAAAGAAAATCATCTACTAAAATGCTTTCCTAAAACTACTAAAACATCTAGCACTAACTACAAGTTTAAGGATATAAGGGGAATAGAGGAAAGTTAAATGAATTCAAGAATTAACCAAACCTTGAAAATGAGAAGAGTTGTATGATAAATTAGTGTTCCCCAGAAGCAGATCCTTAGACAATGACTATTGTACATGGACCATGGATAGAGAGTGGTAAAGTGGGGCAGGAAATGGAAGACAGCCATAAAGCCTACATATGAACCAGCTACCACTAGGTAGAAAAAATGCCTAATCCCATCACACCAGGAAACACTAGGCAAAAGTGTACACAATATTCTTCAGAGGAATTCCATCGAAGGAGCTGGGGAATTGAGGTGTTTCTTCACCACCAGTGGTTATTCCTTGGTTTATACCTTGATCATAGGCAAGTTAATTCCACTTCACCACCCAGTATTAGACTACCTTTTCTAAATCTTTGAAGGAAACCCAGGCAAAGAAACAGACGCCAGCTACATTTTAAAAGTGAAGTCCAAATATATGGGCACTGACAGCAAGTGTTTACTGCAGCAGACTGGATGTCTTTAACAAATACATGACAAATGTCCCTCAACAGGTATGTGATGGGGTATAGGAGGAGAGATGAATGGTTATAGAAAAAAACATGCTTCATCTTCATTGATTAGAGAGAACTGAACATATTCATTTTCTTGCTTGTGATGGCTTTATGGATGTGGATGTATGTCAAATCCCATCAAATTATCTAATTTGAATATGTATAGCTTCTTGTGCTGTTGGTTGGACTTCAATAAAACAGTTTCAAACAATAGTGGGAATAAAAAAAATTTAAAAATCATGACAGTGAAGTTAAAAAAATTATTTGGATCTTGATTAAAACAAAACAGTGTTATAAAGAATTCATTTGTATGACGGAACATTTAATTGAGACTACAGGCTGGTATTAGATAATATTAAGAAATTATTAAATTTTGACTATGATGCTGGTTTTACAAATATGATAAAATATTATCTATCACATATGATGTCTTGGATTTGTTTTTACTTACTTATTTTTATATGTATTTTATAAGACCAGGTTCCTCTCTGCTGCCCAGGCTGGAATGCAATGGTATGATCATGGCTCACTGCAGCTTCAACCTCCTGGGCTTAAGTAATCCTTCTACCTTAGCCTACCAAGTAGCTGGGACTACAAGCACACAACATGATGCTCAGCTAATTAATTAATTAATTTGTAGAGACAGGTTTTCGCTATATTGCCCAGGTTCATCTCAAACTCCTGGGCTCAAGCAATCCCTCCACCTTGACCTCCCAAAGTGCTGGGATTACAGGTGTGAATCATCCTGCCTGGTCGGATTTGTTTTTAAATAAACTTGTGAAAAGAAAGAAAGCAAGAATTGGCCATGGTGGTTGATTTTTCTATTTCCTGTGGTTTTGTGTACGTCTGAAAATATCTGTAATAAAAAACTCAAAAATGGGAATGAAAACTAAAACAAAGCAAGAAAAAAAGACTATTTGCCATTTTTGCAAGGTAGTGAGCAAAACATATATTTAATTACTATTACTTTCAACACAATACAACTTTTGTTTTGGTTTTAATTGATGTCTGTGTTTTAAAAGACTACCATTTACTATGATTTATAAAATGTTGACTTTATTGATAATGTACTGCAAATCATTGAAGTGATTGAAGACATAATCTTGTATACCAAATTTATTTATTCATTTTAATTTTTCAAATCACACTGATTCTATACTAAAAATATAAAAATGAGCCAGGTATGGTGGCAGGCGCCTGTAATCCCAGCTACTTGGGAGTCTGAGGCAGGAGAATTGCTTGAAATCTGGAGATGGAGGTTGTAATGAGTCAAGAATTCACCACTACACTCTGGCCTGGGTGACAGAGACTCCATCTCAAAAAAAAAAAAAAAAAAAAAAAAAAAAAAAAAAAAAAAAAAAAAAAAAAAAAAAAAGAAGGAGAAGAAGAAGAAAATAATCAATGTGTCATTAGAAAGCCTCCCCACAACATTTCCCAACATTTCATTATCTTGAGCAATTTTTTCTTATAAATGTCCAGAATTCTAACAAGAATTTGAATAGTTAACATTTTATCTTAATATCCCTAAAATGCTCTTGCTCTTCCATAATTCATTGTTAAACCATTCTCACTTTCAAATTTTCTTTCAAACACATATTTACTTATAAGATCATGTTAGCCAAATGAAATAAAGAGCATAAATATCACCTGAACTAAAAATAATAGAAATAAATCTGAGGCATTTCAAATGTATGACTAAACACCTCAGAATGACCACACGGGATATAGATGGCACAATTTAATATTGTTCATCCCTTAGAGTAACCAGCTGGTAACTCATTCAAACTTTCTTTGTGTTTTTACTGTGCTTTCTGCTGCATTAAAAAAATCTCCTTACCATAGTCTTTCTTTTAAAAAGTTGTGTTGTTTGATTTAATGTCAATTAGGGATTTAAAATTAGTTTCTTTTCTAATTAATTCATTGTAGATATTCTTTATTTTCCTTAGAAAGTTTAGCCTCAGGGTTTCATGACAAAGCCACTATATTATAGGATATAAATAGAACTGCAGTCTCCCTTTCCCCTCAACCTTTATAAATTCATTTCTAATGACTGAAGAGCGTGCAGCAGCACTCAAAAATATATGAGTTTTGCAAAGTCCTTATTTTCAGCATGAAAAAAGAACTCCAAATTGGGGCCCATTACTTATAGCTCATTTATTTGCTAGGCTAGAAAGAAAAAAAATGAATAACCTCATTATAGCTCAGCTTTGTCTTACACATACAAGAAATCTTTCATCATTATGATGTAGCAGTTATCTTGAGTAAAAAAATGAAATTATTCTTTTAGCAGACTGTCTTCCTCTCTACTTACTAGGTTCTGTTAAAAGTACATTTCTTACGGAAAATGCCAATGTCTGATTGGATTTTCAACAAACTACATTGAACTCACTGCATATTAAATTGAGTTTTCCAAGTTCTCTTTTTCCTCATCCCATTTCTTTTTTTTCTTTTCAACTTTAGAAAGTACTTTGAATATGTTCTATTCTATTTGCATTTTAGAAGTTCTACCTTATTATAAGTTATATTAAACCAGAACCTGGATTCAGATAATATGATCATTAAATTATATTTTAAGAATTATATATCTTTATTTTTATGTGAGCAAATAGGGAGATTGGCTTGAGGCCATGACTTTGAGACAAGCTTCGGCAATATAACGAGAATACCTAGTCTATACAAAAAATTTAAAAGGTAGGCAGGCGCGGTGGAGTGCCCCTACTGTCAGCTATTCCAGAGGCTAAGATGCAAGAACCCCCTATACCCATAAGTTTGAGTTTACAGTGAGCTATGATTGCACCACTGCACCCTGGCCCTGGTGACAGAGCTTTAAAAGTAAATGAATAACTAATCAAATTTTTCTTCAAAACAGAGTACATACTCATGAAAATGTGTTGTGAAGAATCTAATAAGGCTGACTTTATATGTAGCAAGTAATTAAAGGAAATACAGTGAAGAAGACAGAAGACCAAACTAAACGTATCCAAAGAAATTAATATAGTTACACAACCAAATATCAAATATGCATTGTATACCAATAGCTAAACACAACTTTAAATGATCCATTAGTTTTATCTCATCTTACAAAAAGTATGTTTAATTAGTTAAAATTAGTCTCAGGTGAGAATTTGGACTTTAGATTCCCTCATTGCTATAAAAAAATGCCTGATATTGGGTAATTTTTTAAAAAAGAAGTTTAATTGGCTCACAGTTCTGCAGACTGCTCGGGAAGCATGGCCCCAACATATGCTCCACTTCCGTAGAGGACTTAGGAAGCTTTTGGTCATGGTAGAAAGCAAAGCAGGAGTGGCACATCACATGATGTGAGCAGGAGCAAGGAAGAAAGGAGGAAGATGCCACATAATTTTAAATAGCCAGATCTCCCAAGAACTGTCTCACTCTCATTATGATAGCTAGCACCAAGCCATAACGAATCTGCACCTATGACCCAAACACCTCCTACCAGTCCCCTCCTTCAACATCAAGAATTACAATTAGATTTAGAGGTGACAACATCCAGACTGTATCATTTCACCCCAACCCCTTAAATCTCATGTTCTTCTTACATTGCAAAATACAATCATCCCCTGCCAACAGTCTCCTAAAAGTCTTAGCTTGTTTCCACATCATTCAAAAGTCTAAAGTCCAAATTCTCACATGAGACAAGGCAAGTCCCTTCCACATATTAGTCTATAAAATCAAAACCAAATTATCTATTTGCAAGATAGAATAGGGATATAGGAATTGGATAAATACCATTCTAAAAGGGAGAAATTCTCCAAAAGAAAAAAGAAGCAATAAGTTCCAAGTAAGTCCAAAACATAATGGGGTTCACATTAAATCTTAGAGCTCCAAAATAATCTCCTTTGACTAAATGTTTCACATCCAGGGTAGGCTGGTATGAGAAGTAGACTCCCAAGGCCTAGGACAGCTCCACCCTTGTGGCTTTGCAGGGTACAGCCCCCATGGTTGTTCTAACAGGTTGGAATTGAGTGCTTGCAGCTTTTCCTGGTTCAGGATGTAAGCTGCCAGTGGATCTACTATTCTGGAACCTGAAGGATGGTGGTCCCCTTCCCATAGCTCCACTAGGCAGGCTGTGCTCCAGTGGTGACTTTGTCTGGAGCCTCTAACCCCATATTTTCCCTCCATATTGCTCTAGTAGAGGTTCTCTGTGAGGGCTATGCCCCTTCAGCAGGCTTCTGCCTGGGTACCCAGGCTTTCTCAAACATTCGTTGAATATAGACAGAGGCTGATAAGCCTCTTTTAGTCTTGCACGATGTATGCCAACAGGCTTAACACCCACATGGAAACTACAAAGCTTATGGCTCACATCCTTGGGAATTGCCATCTGAGATATGCCTGGGGCCTTTGAGCATAAGCTAGAGCCAGAGTATCTAGAATGTTAGGAATACCCTCCTTGAATGGCACAATGTGGCGATAGCCTATGCCTGGTCCATGAAACCATTAAATCATCCTATACTTCTGCGTCTGTGATGAGAGAGCCTGCCTCAAAGGTCTCTGAAATGCCTTCAAGGCCCTTTTCATACTGTCTTGACCCTCCTTTTATGTTCTGCTTCCTTTTTAAATATAACTTCCATCTTTATTTTTTTTTGTGCCTACATCTGAGTGTAGGCCACATCTTGAACTCTCTGCTGCTAAGAAATTTCTTCTGCCAGATATTCTAGGTTATCAGTCTCGATTTCAAACTTCTACAGATCCCTAAGGCATGAACAAAATGCAGCCAAGTTTTTTGCTCTAAGGCATAACATACAAGACCTTTACTCCAGTTCCCAGAAAGTTCTTCATTTTCATCTGCTACCTTGTCAGCCTGGACTTCACTGTCCATGTCAGTATCAGCATTTTGGTCATAACCATTTAACAAGTCTCTAAGAAGTTTCAAACTTTCCCTCATCTTCCTGCCTTCTTCTTAGCCTTCCAAACTCTTCCAGCCTCTGCCCATTATGCAGTTCCAAAGTTGTTTCCACATTTTCAGGTATCTGTATAGCAAAACCGCCTCCTGGTACCAACTTTCTGCATTACGCAATTCTCGTGATGGTCACTGAAAATAAATGCCTGAGATTGGTTAATTTACAAAGAAAAGAAATTTAATTGGCTCATGGTTCTGCAGGCTGTAAAGGAAGCATAGTGCTGACATCTGCTTGGCTTCTAAGGAGGCCTCAGGAAGCTTTTACTCATGGTGCAAGGTGAATTGGGAGCAGGCACATCACATGGCAAGAGCAAGAACAAGTGAGAGATGGAGGAAAATGTCACACACTTTTAAATAGCTAGCTCTTGCAAGAGCTTACTCACTACCATGAGGACAGGACCAAACCATGAGGGATCTTCCTTCATGACCCTTCACCTCCCAACAGGCCTCACATCCAGAACTGGGGATCACAATTCAAAATGAGATTTAAAGAGGATAACATCCAAACTATGATACCTACTTACTAAAATTTAAATGACATTTTAGAAGGAAGTCAGACATGTACATTTGTTTAGCTCATCAACCTAACCAAATACCTGAATATGCCATTTTTCTTTTACTTTTTTGAGAAGTTGTTTTAAAATATTAGTAACAGCAAGCTGAAACAGCAACACCACCAACAAAAAGACATAGAGAAACCCCAGTTAGGAAGTTTATCTTCTTTCTCACAACCATATTTTTGGTTTGTTTTGTTTCACCAAGTTTTAGTGTTTGTTTTATTGTAATGTATTTACTGCTTCAAAATGTTGGTTATATTCTCTCTTGACAATCTTTCAAGGCAAGCCAAATTGCAAACTTTATAAGACAAGATCCTTTCATCTTACCACCAAGCAATAAAAGGTTCATGAGATCTGTTTGTAGGCCTTTTTAAGGCTAAGTAAAGAACCTTGACACATACTGTTAGACAACATTGTTGGTGTCTTAACTAATAGAAAACCATAAAGAGACAAAAAATGTAAAAATATTTCTACAAGTGTAAGTTGAGGGTTACAAATTATTTTTAACCTAAGAAAAAGTGAATGAATTATTTTTAACTTTGGAGAAACTTAAGTACAGTACGCAAAACTTTTCGCAAAGAATTTTCCACTCACCAAACAAAAAATTACCCTCTGTCAATGGCCTGTCATCTCAAAGTTTTCTGTATAATTTAATCTGATTCTTTCCGTGATGCTAAAAATCAGAATCTTATAATGACTTTATTTTATTTTAATGTTTGCATTCTTATTTCTGATATGGTAAAGTGTCCTCTAAATGTTTAATTTTTAAAAATAAATATTTTACTTCATTTCTTAAAATATATATTATCATATATATTTTTATCATTTCTTTTATAAACATATTTCTGTCTTTATATCTCAATGGAAATGCACTTAAAGCTTTCGAAATTACATATGGAATCTTTCAACGTAAGCATAACACAAAGCCTTAATCTGATAGCTTGATGATCATATTTTGCTGTATTGCAATCAGGTAAACTATCCTTATTTGGTGAAATATTAAAATGAAATCATTGTAAACCTTTAGAGCTTCAACACAAAACAGATAGCACATTCAACTTCAGTGATTTTAGGGAAGTTCAGCAAAGAAACTAGTTGCAAAGTGTGGACAGAGTTAATAAAAAGCAATAAGAAATGGTCCATTACCCTGGCATTAGTATGAGTAAGGAGCCCTCATCACTTACTTTGATCAAATTTGGTGTGTCTGCATTTTTTGCTGTACACACATAACACACATATCTATATCTTCTAAATTTTCTTAAACATATATGAAATTATACTTATCAAAATATTCTCTAATTTTTTTGTGTGTGAGCTTCATATCCAATTTTGGAAATTCTAACTGCTATATATCATTTCTTGTTATGTATTTACCAAAATTTAAAACAATAAAAGATAAAGGATAAGGAAATGTGAAATGAAAATTCATAAGAAAAAATAAATAAATAAGTAAAATGAATAAATAAGCAACTAGTAAATAAAGGGAAAATGCTTTAAATCTGTAAAAAACAAAGTTCATTATACTAAGTGCATCTATTTCCAAATTACAGCATTAAAAAACAAGCTATTTGTATGAATGAAAATACTACATATTTTTGTTACGTAATGTTACTGATGACATAGTATTTTGAGTACTTATTAAACTTTAAGAAATTTTATTGCTGATTTTTACACACAAACTCTGTATTTCTTCAAATAGATAAGGAGATAATTCTTAATTTATCTTTCATTTCAAGTTAGCACACTTCAAAATATTGCTAGTTTCATAAGATCATCTGACTGGTGATTTGACTAAGTTGTCACCTGGAAACTCGAGTCTGGAAGATTTTCAATGAATGAAGCTTGTTTCTGATTCTCATCAGTGCTTAGTGTAATGAGTTTATGTTCTTCTCCTAGATTATTTCTATTGATTGCTCTATATATTTCTCTGAACTAAAGAAACATCGTATCTTGTTTGTTTATATTTCAACCCCTATTTCTTTTATAATTTCATTAATTAATTTTATTTTATTTTTCTACTTTATCCAAATCTGTCTAGGGTGAAACTGCCTTTGCAGGTAGTGGGAAGGGAACCCTGGCTGTGCCAGGATAGCTGGCAACTCACATCAGTTATTGGGCTCTGGGGGAATGAAAATGTAATGGACTTACCCAGATCTCCCTGCATACCCTCTACCAATATGTCAGTAACTGACTGTCAGAAAGACTGGACAAATTCTTTTATTACATACACAGGGAACATAATGATTTTACCAAATATGTTCAAATAGGTCAGGTGAAACCCAATAAAAACCGTCTCTGAGAAGTCTGAATTTGAAATTATGAACGTGAATTTTAAACTCAGAGTAGTTAAGGAAGCACAAAAAATAATAAAACAAAGGGCAAATAACAAAATAAATTTAAGAACCACTCATCTGCCATAATTAAATTTATCATCATGTGAATGTAATCTGCTTAGGCTTGTTTGGCGAATTTATAAATCCTAATGAAGGATGCAATCTCAGTTACTATTCCTGCCTATAATTTGAAAACCTAGTATAGCAGTTTTGTGTGGAATTTCTAGTATTTACATTATAGTTGGAATTATATCTATGCATTTAGAACTAAGCCACTCGATTATGAAGGTAATAATTTGATCGTAAATTATCTGTAAGATTTATGTACGTCTCCGTACTTTATGAATGAGAAGAACATATCAAAATGACGTAGCAGTCTGGGTTCATTTAGTTATGGTTTTATCACTTGGTATTTTACTTCTGTCAAGTTCCTTGATGACTTATTTTTTCCTCAGATGGCGAAAAATGACTTGTAGTATTCCTAATAATCATTTGTATCAGTTACCAGCTTATTATTTCTCGACTCTGAATGCACATTTCAACATATGCTCTAAAACAGAATATTTTAAATAATTTTTCCTTTAATACGAATAGTAGAGGGTGCTTAACGAACAGTGCAGGAGAAAGAGGCTTCCTGTGTGAGGTGGGTGTCAGCAGGAGGGGATGAGGCTCTCTAGTAGAGCCCGCCCCAGTCACCTCCCCACCCTTTTTCCCTCTGTGATGCTGCAGCCTCTGTCTGGTGATAATCTTTCCACAGCCCTCTCTGGAAAACGGAGCCCCACCAGACTGTCCACTCCGAAGATCTCCTGCCCCACCAATTGCCTGGAATCCCTTGGATACACGTGCTTAGAGTCGTTGATCCCCTACACCCTGAAGAATGGCCTTTCGTTTGCCAAGGAGCCCATAGCAGCTCTTGTCTGGCCAAAACTGAGAAGTTCCTTGGTATCCAGTGAACTGACCCTCATTTTCTCCAATAAAGTCTGAACACCTTCTAAGCTTGTCCTTGAGTACTCTCCATCGGCCCTAAGATACCACACAGAGTTTCCTTATATCTTATCATTCCTTCTTTCTTTTTAAAAATAAAAATAAAGTGTATTGGTGACTGAAGAAAAGGGCTGCAGGCCTGCAGGTGGCAGGAGCCGCGGCTCCGTGGGCTGCCCTTGCTGGTCTTGCCGCTGCATTCGCGAGACCCGCCGTTGCCGCCGGCCACCTGGCGCATGCGCATCAGGAGACTCTCCAGTCCCTCGGCAGCACTGAGCCCTTGGACAGTCCTGGGTGACTGGGGCCCACGGAGCCCTGGGGCTGTCCCTCCAACCGGGAAATCTTCAAAGGGTTATCCACCGGGACAACTTCATTCTGGAGAGCCAGCTCTGCAGCCTTGACAGAGGCACTCTCCTCCACAGCTGTGCCTGCCTTCTTACTGGAAAGCACCAGGTTGAGAACCTCACCATGCTTTTGCAAAACCTTAGGCAGACGTCTTTGGAGTAGCCACCTTTGGACTCCTCCTCCTTGCACTTCCATTTCAGCTTCAGTTTGCGGGTTCCTTGGCCTTCAGTGTTTCCTGTCTTTGCTCTCAACCTCTGGTCACACTCATGGTGTATCTGCTCCCGGATCGGCCTCTGCTCTTCCTCCAGCTGCTGGGAACCCTCTTCGCTTAGGCGTTTGATCTTCTAGCTCTAGTGTCCTGGTGCTCCAGCTCCCTCCTTCTCCCCACTCTCCTGGGCCCCGGCCTGCCGCTTTCTTGCCTCCAGATCAAGCTTCACTTTCTTTCTTTTCCCATCAAGTTTTTGGGTCCTCTCTGCTGCCTGCTTCCTGGCTTTCCTGACCTAGTTATATGCAGCCTGGCAGCAGCATCTGTCAACACCTCCCAGACCTGAGAGAGCTGGTGAAGAGTTCAGCTGCTCTGGAATTACCTGGATTTTGTCTGGGTGGTAGGAAAGGGCCCTCTGCCTACATGTCTTCTTCACCTCTTTGTCCGCCGCCTTCTCCTCAAGAGAAGTCCGCCTTCACCTCCTTGTCCGCTGTCCTTCTCGTGTACAGGTCCATCTGTAAGAGCTCCTTGGTCGCTACCATGGTTCTGACTGATGGATTGGTACTCTTTCTTTCTCTCTTTCTTTCATTCTTTCTCTCTCTCTCTTTCCTGCCTTCCTTCCTTCCTTCCTCCTTCCTTCCCTTCCTTCCCTTCCTTCCCTTCCTTCCCTTCCTTCCCTCCCTCCCTCCCTCTCTCTCTCTCT
>NW_016107428.1:3867305-3883080 GCF_001604975.1 Cebus imitator
GAAAGAAAGAAAGAAAGAAAGAAAGAGAAAAAAAGAAAGAAAGAAAGAAAGAAAGAGAGAGAGAGAAAGAAAGAAAGAAAGAGAAAGAAAGAAAGAAAGAGAAAGAAAGAAAGAAAGGAAGGAAGGAGGGAGGGAGGGAGGGAGGGAAGGAAGGAAGGAGGGAAGGAAGGAAAGAAAAGAAAGAAAGAAAAAGAAAGAAAAAGAAAGGGAGAAAGAAAGAAAATAATTGGTCTGTAATGCATTTATACCTTTTAAAAATCTAGTATAGAATGTTTGGGATCATGTGTATCATTCAGATTACATCAGAAGTACTAAAGATTCAAGCAAAAAATGCAATCATTCAGGAAACCTCAATTTATAGATGCTTGAGTTGGGAAATTCCAAGACAATATTATAAGGCTATTAATTATATTTGAGACTTACAAAGTTTAGTTCCACTTGAGTTTAATGATGTGTCTTAGTAATACAATATATTAGCAAACAGGCATAAATATGATCTCTATATAGGGTAATCATTTTGCATCCTTTCACTTTGTGAAAACAGATGAAAGGTTTTTGGATTTGGGGTTATTTTAATTTTGCTTATTTAGGATCATACTTTACTATTGCTCTTTCAAATTTCCATTTGAGAAAAATTAATTTAACGAGGATTGTCAGAAAAATATGGTTTGCTAGGTTTGTGAAGGGACAGTTCACTATAGATGTTGGGGGAAGCAGCAAAGGAGAAAGGACTTACAGAGTGCCTACATAAATTGCTTCTGAGGAACATATATACTGGGAACAGACCACAGCACACTGCGGGAGGCCTTTGGGGAGGCAAACTTCTCCATGCCTCACGTTCCAGTGCAGGGTGACCTCAGCTCTGTTACCATAAACACGGGGCTCAAGGACGTAAAACCCCTTCATAGCATTGTGACGTAGCCAGCCTTATAGGCTCCTTGTAAGGCCAATGTTCCACCAGCTGGACGTAGATAATAGACTAAAGATAACCACATGTTCTTGTTTTGTGAAACTCCCAAACCACCACTATTATCAAACTTCAGAATGACACACCAGTTCCAGCTCACGGATTCGCCCCACCACCATGTCACCCTCTCCCCACCATCACTCCACCCCTACCCTGTAGATCAAAGTGATTGTAACCAATAAATACTGTGGTGAAACTAAGCTTGGGGCCTTCACTGCCTCCATTACAAGTGATGGTCCCCTGGTCCCACTATTTACATTCTTAATCTGTCTTTTTCTCACTCCTTTGTCGCCACCGAACTCGGGGTACCCAAGGGTGTGATGTGGGGTTGGTTCCCTACATATAGAGACCAAAAATAACTGGCACTGTGGATCTACCCCAGTGATGCTTTAGTGATCCTTACAGATTGATTTGCTGGGCTCTCTTTTTATGGTCTGTTCTTCTATTTTGGCTCAGCCTAGAAAAGCTAGTGTCCAGTAAATAATATGAATGCTACTTAAAATGTGCACCTAGTAATATCCCTATACTCTTAAGTTTATAAGGGGCATGCACATATATAATTTCAATAAATCCTTAAGAAGTAAACCATCAAGTCAATAAAAACAGACACTTTCACAATATAAAATTTTCAGAAACAGGGAAGTTAATATTTATCTTTTCTTGAACACATTTGGATGTATTATTAAAATACAAATTTTGCATGAAATGTATCACTTAATTACTTCCACAACTCACGTGACGTCACGTGATTCGGAACAATGCAAGCTCAAAACTTAAAAAGATTAAAAGTGTCTGTAGATGCAGAAGATATGTATATAGTTTAACCAAGGTCCAATTTAGGCCTACCTACATCTAAAATTCATGTATTTCCACTGTACCTTAATAGCTCTTCTTCCTTTCTTCCTTCTTTTCTTCCTTCCTTCCTTCCTTCCTTCCTTCCTTCCTTCCTTCCTTCCTTCCTTCCAATGGTTTATTTGGCATAAAATAAATGAAAGTGGTGTACTCTGTGCTGTCCATACACCAAAGTGTAAGATATCGTTCTTTTATTGAGAGACATGTTTCACAAACAGATTGCAAATAAATAGTCATTATACAAACTCAGGCCTTTTCAAATTGATCCAGTTATTTCCTCCTTTATTTTGTAATAGCCTCTTAATTTTGAATACTGATTTGCTCATATATGTGCAGAACAAATCCCATCTCAATAAAGATGGAGAGCAGAAAATTTTACCTTTAGAGAACAGAATTCTAGGCCGGGCGCGGTGGTTCATATCTGTAATCCCAGCACTTTGGGAGGCCGAGGAGGGTGGATCACGAGGTCAAGAGATCGAAACCATCCTGGTCAACATGGTGGAGCCCCGTCTCTACTAAAAACACAAAAATTAGCTGGGCATGGTGGCGCATGCCTGTAGTCTCAGCTACTCAGGAGGCTGAGGCAGGAGAATTGCTTGAACCCAGGAGGTGGAGGTTGCAATGAGGCAGGATCATGCTACTGCACTCCAGCCTGGGTAACAAGGGCTAAATTGCGTCTCAAAAAAAATAAATAAATAAATAAATAAGAAGAAAACAGAATTCTAGCTCCCAAACTTTCATTTAAAACTTGCTTTATATCATTTGTTAGTATGATGTTGTTGTTATTGAACAACAGAGAACTCATGTTTAAACTTTACATACAGTAGAGGATTATGTGTGTCAAATATATCCTAATAAAATAGTAATTAAGGAGAATTAAAGGACTTTACGGTAACAAAGCACTGTTACGTTTTTTAAATTGAAATATAAAATATGTACATAAACTATAGGTGTATAATTTGATCAATTTATACAAAATAAACAATCCTATAGAATCTTCTTTAGTTTAAGACACAAAAAATTAGAAGCATCCTAAAAACACCAGGAGGAAGGAAGTAATCATTAAGTTATAGCATGAGATATGATTCTGGTTATTTAAGTTATTCTAGTTCCTGATTTTGCTATGGATTACATGTAGTTCATGATAATTCATTGAGGTTTACATTTTAATTAAGTGTAATTAATTATCTATGTGTGTTACATTTTACACTAAACACGTCCTTAAAAAGAACCAACCAATCTATAGTGTTAAATATTTTCATTATGTAAAGTTTTGTTTGAAAAAATGTGCTTTGATATGAATTTTTGTTCCTTGTCAAGAATCTTGAATGTATGCATCAAAATTTGCTAAGATATTTACTCTTCTTACATCTCGATATCATGTAGCATTGTCAAGCATCGTCTATATTCTACAAATCAACAAATATATAAAAATTTTTCATTTCCTTTTATTCAAATACATTTAAAAAGATGCATAGCACATCTTCAATTTTCTTGATATCTCTCACAATATCATCTATGAAGTTTTAAAGTTGAGCAATTGTCTTACATGTTAACCTGTATATATATATATTATAGAATCTCACTTTTTTACAAATCATGATTTAGAAATTCTGTTTTTTATTTGCCAAATTTTTTGTCTCTTTTTAAAAGAAAAATATTATAAATTTTTCTTTTACCACAATATTTCCTCTACTTTGCTTTATTACATTACATGAATTACAAATAAATGTGCCTGCCATACAAACATCTCCACAGCTGGACATTTCAACACAAGCTTTTTTCTTTGGTTATAGCTGCAGATAGAAAACTAAATGAATGCCACCTTCCTCAACTCTTCTGTAAAAATAATAATACTTTAGTCAATATTGAATTCTTGGGGAGGGATAACATGAGGAGAAATGTCAGATATAGTGACGGGGGGATGGAGGCAGCAAACCACGTTGCCACGTATGTACCTACGCAACAATCCTGTATGTTCTGCACATGTATCCCAGAACCTAAAATGCTACATATCTATATATCTACATCTATATAGATACAACTCTTCCTATTTGAAATAACATGCACAACACTAACTCTTGTATATCAATTTTCTCTCAGTTGTTCTTAAGCAATTTCACCTTTTTCTATGCCTTTATGTCCTGTTCTACAGTTCCACTGTCCATTGTTTTCTCATTGTTTTTACTGTCCTCAATTGTCTCACTTTATTGGAGAGGTTAGAAGAGCTCAATGGATATTATCAATTTATATGAACTTATTTTTCTTGAATCAATTTGATATTTAGAAACATCTGGATTAGTGACTACTATATTTATATCCATCTAAACAACTGGTGTGTTAAAGACAGAAGTCATTCTTATATATAGAGAAGAGAATATCAAAAACTCAAGACAGACCATTCAAATTTGTTTTAAATACTAATAAATTCTATGTGCTTTCCAACGACAAAATCTTCCCTTTACATAGGTAATATTTTAAAACACCTTTATATGAGTTGTGCAGATATGCCAATAGAAATAGAAAAAAAATTATTGAACCTCATAATCTTGAAATAACCACTTCTCATATGACTTAAGATATATACAAAAATATGAGAAATGTGAAAGTAAATAAAAATTTAAGTTTAAGGTTCTTAAATGATGAGAATATTGTGTCAATCACCCTTATGCGTATTTTTTTTCCTCTTGTCAAAGAAAAATCTTTTTGAGACAGAGTCCCTGTTGCCTAGGTTGGAGTGCAGTGGTACAATGATAACCCACTGCAGCTGTATCTCCTGGGCTCTAGCAATCCTCTCACATAAGCCTCTTTAGTATCTGGGACTACAGGTGCACACCACCACACTCGGCTATTTAGTTATTGTTATTATTACTATTTTGAGATGAAGTCTTACTCTGTCACCCAGGCTGAAGTGCAGTGGCACGATCTTGGCTCACTGCAACCTCCATCTCCTGGGTTCAACAATTTTCCTGCCTCCGCCTTAGCTGGGATTACAGGTGCCCACCACCACACCTAGCTAATTTTTTCTATTTTTAGTACAGATGGAGTTTCACCATGTTGGCCAGGCTGGTCTTGAACTCCCAACCTCAAAAGATCCACCCTCCTCAGCCTCTCCATGTGCTGAGATTACAGGCATGAGTCATTGCACTGGCCCAAACCAAGCTAATTTTTAAAATAGATTTTGGCAGCGACGAGTTCTCATTGTTGCCAGGTTGACCTCAAACTCCTGTGCTCAAGCCATCCCCTTGCCTCGGCCTCACAAAGTGCTTATATTACAGGCATGAGCCACTGCGGCATCTGCCTTTGTTTTACATCTCCCTGTTTCTATGCTCTTTGCTACCTTACTTGGATTTGCCCATTGCTTGAATCTGGGTTTGATCATGTGATTTGCTTTGACCAATTGAATGTTAGCCAATATCATGCAAACAGGAGCTTGAAATGTGCCTATATGATTGGGTTCTTCTCCTCTCTCATTTTTTTATCGATACCACAGGAACATACCCAGATTTGTCTACCGTAGGGTAAGAGATGTGAAGTATATCTGAGTTGCTCTAGTCATCCCAGGTGTGCACAGCCTAGATAAGCAAATAGGCTAGCTAATCCCCAGACTTATAAGTGAGCCTAACCAAGAACAACAAAGTCACCAACTGACCCAAAGACAATTGGTGAGATGATTGAAACTGAGCATTGCTTATTTGTATCATGCTTTTTCTAGAGTTATTTAAATTTTAAGGTATGTTTTTGTGAAACCTTAATACAAATAATGATTCAACTTAAATTTAAGATTTTTAAGATGTTTTTGCAAAACTGCATCTGCTCTGATTAATATGCTTACAAATTATAAATAAATTTAAATATAAAGCAATTTTTATCACTATTGGGTAATTTTAAAATTTCTATTTAATACGAACACTTCCATGTAAATTGTAACTGCAGTGTGCACTTGATGATAGCAGCAGCTGCTTACTGATGGGTTTTTAGTCCTCAGCTATTTTTAGAACTAAACCCCAGTGGGGACTTTGTCAGTGTCAATCCCTATTATTAATTGCTGACAAATAACCAATACCCCAGGAGCAAGTTTCCTGTTAATAACTTATGAAAAACAAACATATGGCAATGTTGACATTATCTTAATTTTCTTGCAATGTATATTTCACTTGGATATGAAAAAAAGACATTGTCTATTTCAGTAAAGTACATGTGACTTTGGCAGAGAGTATGCAAAATTTTTCTTAATGTACTTTTTTGTATTGTTTAAATATTTTTTTAAGGTAAAGAAGGTGTGTCTGGAAAACACTAGATAAACTCAAGTGTGACACCAAAGTAAAGAAATTCCATCAGCAAAATAGGCTTTTTGTAGAAATTTGTAAAATGGCATCTTCGAGTGTGTGTGTTTATTCATAGCATTCTCTGCTGCAGTTTCTTTATCAAAGGTAGTGGTGCCTAAGGTAGCAATGTGAATGATCAGAATAGAAGCCTCTAGGAGATTAAACATGAGAGGACTTTTTCTACTGCTTCCCGCCCCCTTCCTGCCCCACAAGATACCAGCTAAATACAGTATAGCCAAGATAGTAAATCACTTTTAAAACACAAACATTTCTTCTTTGGGATTGTATATCGTTATGAAATCACAGAGTAGGATTCTGTGTAGACATAGGCTTCTTAGAATAAATGAGATTAATTTTCTTATAAAGGGTGGCCATAAATCACAGATTTTTATTCTCTCAAGAAAATTGTATAGTTATATTTTGAATAGTAAAATAAAAGTTGAATTCTTTCTCTACTTAGAATATAAAAAGTTGCCATTGACTATCACTTTCATTCAAACAAAAAATATATATAAAAAATATATATGTATGTGCATGTAAATATATATACACACATATATACATATTTTTAGAGAGAGAAAGAGAGACTTAAATCTATCCATATCAATAAGAAAGGTGCTGTGAGTATATTAACTACAGAAAGTAGACTTTAAGACATCCAGGAAAACAAAGAATAAAATGTATTTAAAAAGAAGCAATTAATCATAAAACATAGCAATCTTACACGTTCATATTTTTAAAATATTTTTTTAATGTATAAAGAAAACAGATTTGAAGAGAGACAAACTCATGATCATAATTAAGGACTTTGATATCTGTTTCTCAGTAATTTTTAAAACAATTAGACAAAACTGATAATTATAAAGATTTCAACATTATCAATCTACTTGACCTTATTAATATTTATAGAACACTCTATTAACAAATACATATTTATTTGAAATATATGCAACATTACATATATACTAAATAATGAAGCTGGTCTCTCTCTCTCTTTCTCCATATATATGTATATAAATTAAATATAAATATACATATAAATATATACATTAAATTTGTAGTCCATATTTTTGTTACTATGGCTATGTAAACATTTGTTTTTCACTGCTGAACTACCTATTACCAGAATAACTTTTTTATATATTTTTATTTTATTTTTTCATAAGTTATTAGGATACATGTGGTATTTGGTTAAATGAGTACATGAATAACTTCTTTAGTGGTGATTTGTGAGATTTTGGTGCACCCATCACCCAAGCAGTATACACTATACCATATTTGTAGTCTTTTATTCCTTGCTCCCCTTTCATTCTTCCCCCCAAGTCGCCAAAGTCCATTATATCATTCTTATGCCTTTGCATCCTTATAGCTTAGTTCTCACGTATCAGTGAGAACATACGATGTTTGGTTTTCCATTCTTGAGTTACTACACTTAGAATAATAGTCTCCAATCTCATCCACGTCACTGCAAATGCTGTCAATTAATTCCTTTTTGTGGCTGTACAGTATTCCATCATATGTGTATGTGTGTATGTATGTATATACAGTTTATTTATCAACTCGATGATTGATGGGCATTTGGGTTGTTTCCACGATTTTGCAATTGTGAATTTTGTTGCTGTAAACATGCCTGTACAAGTTTCTTTTTTGAATAATGACTTCTGTTTCTCTGGATGGATACCAAGTAGTGGGATTGCTGGATCAAATGGCAGTTCCACATTGTTTTCCTTAGTGGTCGTACTAGTTTACATTCCCACCAGCAGTGTAGAAGTGTTCCCTGTTAACCGCAGCATGACAATATCTACTGTTTATTTTATTTAATTTATTTATTTTATTTTGGCCATTCTTGCAGGAGTAAGGTGGTATTGCATTGTGGCTTTGATTTGCATTTCCCTGATCATTAGTGATGTTGAGCATTTTTTCATATTTTTGTTGGACATTTGTATATGTTCCTTTAAGAATTGTCTACTCATGTCCTTAGCCCACCTTTTGATGGGATTGGTTTTTTTTCTTAATGATTTGTTTGAGTTCATTGTAGATTCTGGATATTAGTCCTTTGTCAGATGTATAGATTGTGAAGAATTTCTTCCACTCTGTGGGTTGTCTGTTTACTCTGCTGACTGTTCATTTTGCCATGCAAAAGCTCTTTAGTTTAACTAGGTCCCAGCTATTTATCTTGGTTTTTATTGAATTTGCTTTTGGGTTCTTGGCCATGAAACTCTTGCATATGCCAATGTCTAAAAGGGTTTTTCCAATTTTGTCTTCCAGAATTTTTATAATTTTGGATCTTAGATTTAAGTCCTTAATTCATCTTGAGTTGATTTTTGGATAAGGTGAAAGATGAGGATCCAGTTTCATTCTCCTACATTTGCCTAGCCAATTATAGCAGCATCATTTGTTGAAAAAGGTGTCCTTTCCCCACTGTATATTTTTCTTTGCTTTGCTGCATATCAGTTGACTAAAAGTACTTGGATTTATTTCTGCATTCTCTATTCTGTTCCATTGGTCTATGTGCCTATTTTTATACCAGTATCATGCTGTTTTGGTGATGATGGCCTTATAGCATAGTTTGAAATCAGGTTGTGTGATGATTCCAGATTTGTTCTTTTTGCTTAGTCTTGCTTTGGCTATGTGGGCTCTTTTATTATTCCATATGAATTTTAGAATTGTTTTTTTCTAATTCTATGAGAAATGATTGTGATATTCTGATTGGGATTATGCTGAATTTGTAGATTACCTTTGGTGGTATGGTCATCTTCACAATATTGATTCTACCCGTCCGTGAGCATGGGAAGTATTTCCATTTGTTTGTGTCATCTATGATTTCTTCCAGCAGTGTTTTGCAGTTTTCCTTGTAGAGGTCTTTTGACACCTTTGTTAGGTATATTCCTAAGTATTTTATTTTATTTTATTTTATTTTATTTTATTTGCAGTTATTGTAAAAGGGGTTGAGTTCTTGGTTTGATTTAATATGATTTGATCACTGTTGGTGTATAGAAGAGTTCTGCCCCATTAAAATTGTTATAAAGTTCAGCTAGAGAATTCCTTCTCCCTGTGGGGCTTTACCTCCTGCTCCTTTGGCCACCCTCCTGATAGATCCCTGTGGTGCAAGGTAGGAATGTGCTCTTTGGGGACCCAGTGAGCTCCCAGGGCATTTCTGCTGCTTCCTCTACCGCTGTATTTCACTCAACTCTCTAACTTGACTCAGCTCCAGGTAAAGTCAGAAATGTCTCCCACAAACAGAGCTTCAGCCTCTCCAGTGGGAGTGTGTGTTCTGGAGAGGTGGGTCTGCCTTTCCCACTTCCACCGTTGGGGCACTTACAGTATTTGGGGTATCTCCTGCGTCCTGCAGGAGCAATCTGCTTTCTTCAGAGGATCTGTGGGTGCTGACAGGGTTGCTGGTTTGCTCTTGCAATTGAACTGAGCTAAAATTCACAATGCAAGCCTCCATATGCTGCTCTGTCGGGAGCGGCAATCTAGTCCTGCCTCCTGTCTACCATGATTCCCCTTTTCTTTTCAATATATATTAAAGGACTGAAATAAAGCAGCATATTCTTTGCATAATTAAGCCATCATTAAGACATCAATACATATACAAAAATTTTTAAACAGTGAAAATTCGGCAAAATAATTTTAAATACCCTATATGTGAAAGAACAAACCACAAGAGGGATTATAAATTATTAGTTTCATAATAATCAAACCACATCCTACAAAAACCTACAAAATTCAACAAAAGCAGTAATTTGAGTGAAATAAACAGTTTATACTATAAGAAAATGAAAGGTCTAAAATCAATGATAGAAGCTTTTAACTTAAAAAGAGCAAAATAAACCCAAAATAAGTAGGATAAATAAAATTTTAAAATAAGGACAAAACAATTGAAACATAAAATTCACAATGAAGGAAAATTTCAAAGCCTAAAGTTGGTTATTTAAAATGATCAATAAAATTGGTGAAGCTTTAACAAAACTGATCATGAAAAAGATAGAGGTAAAAATAAATTACCAAAACTAGCTATAAAATAGGCATGATATAGTTCATACAAAAATGGGAATGTAAAAAAAATCCTTATTACAAAGAAAAACCCAGAATCATATTGATTCATTGGTAAAGTCTACAAAACACTAGTGGAAAAATAATACCAAAATTACACAAACCTTCCAAAACATGGAAGAGGATGGAACAGCAGTTTTATAAGGCCAGCATAACCCCAATACCAAATGGTTAGCATTTTAAATTATAAAAGGAAAAGAATACAGGCCAGTATCTCTTTTGAATTTAGACACAAATATTGCCAATAAAATATAATCAATTTCTATACAGCAATATACAAGAAGATAATGTATCATTTTGCTCACGTAGGGTTTTCCTAGCCATAAATATTTTAAAAAGCAAAGTCAATAGTCATAATTTATGATATTAAGATAAAGAGAAAAATCATTATCTCAACACTTGCACCAAAAAAAGAATTTAAAAATATACATCAATACATCATCCATTTCTCACTGGAAAGCATATACATATGCATCTGTAAGCCAATAATACAAGAGATCTTTCCTAATAAGATATCGGGCATTTATGACAGACCTACAAAAAAATTCTAAACAAGATAAGAATATAAATTATCTCCATTTCTATGTATGATTATACCACAGATGCTAGCTATACAGTAAGGAGAAAAAGTTAAAAGATACAGGTTAAAAGTTTAAAAAAGCCACAGACTACAGGATGAAAATATGTAAAAGCCCCTTATTTAAAACATATGATATTATGCAGTGTCTCCTGCCTGTAATCCCAGCACTTTGGGAGATCAAGTCAGGCAGATCACCTGACGTCAGGAGTTCGAGACCAGCCTGACCAACACGGAGAAACCCTGTCTCTACTAAAAATACAAAATTAGCTGGGCATGGTGGCATAGGCCTGTAATCCCAGCTACTTGGGAGGCTGAGGCAGGAGTATTCACTTGAACTGGGGAGGCAGAGTTTGTGGTGAGCCAAAATCATGTCATTGCACTCCAGCCATGGCAACAGAGTGAAAATCTGCCTCAAAAAAAAAAAAAAGGAAAAAAAAAATCTTATGGATCAACAACAAAATACAAGAAATAGTAATGTATTTATCCAAGTTGCTGTATACAGGTTATTATATAAAAACAGTAAATTTTCTAGCAATAAATCAATATAAATAAAGCAATATAAATTACCTGATAATAAATACAATGACAAATTTCTAAGATTTTTCACAAAAACTACAAAATACTGAAGATTCAAGAGCGAAATAATTAAAGAGCCAAATAATATACATACCATCGTTATTGAGACTAGAATACTAAATATTGTTACAATATTTATTCTCACCCGATTCATCTTTTTTGTGGAAATTGGTATGCTGATTCTAAAACTACATGAAAATGTAATGTATATAGATTAGCCAAAATAACCTTGCAAAAGAGAAACCACATAGTAGAATTTTACTCTCTGACTTTAAGAATAGAAGCTTTATTACTATAGTTAATATTGATATACAGATTTAAAAAGGAGTGAACAAAAACAGAATCCAAAGAGATGTGTGCATTTATAATCAATTGAAAGTTGACCTAGTTGATGTGAAGGAGCAGATATATCTTTTCAATAAATGACTTTGGAACAACTGAATATATTAGTGAAAAGTTTTATTAAGAACATTATTTATTATTTTTATATAAACTCTTACCTCACAGCTCAAGAAAATCAGTTTAAGATGAATCTTGGACCTAAATATAAGCACTACCCATAAAACTTCTAGAACAAAGACTATCATTATGGGTGAGGTTAAGCAGGCATGCATTAGAAAAAAAGGAAAATGGCTTTTTAAAAATGATAATTTGACTTCATATAAAATAAACATTTGTTCTCATCTAAATAGAAAATCAATAAAAAAGCCACAGACTACAGGAGAAAAAAAAAACACTTAAAAAGCATATATAGGACAATTCACTAATATAAGGAATACATTAAAACTTGCACAAGTCAATATTATAAATATAAATAAGCCAATTAAAATTGGCACAAACAAAAATGTGACTTTACATATGAATAAATTTTTGAAAGTACATGAAAATTCATGACATCAACTAGAATTGAGAAAATGCAAATTAAAACATTATTGATATAACATTCTTTTCCCACTAGAATGAATACAGGCGAACTGAAAAATAGTGAAAAAGATGTGGAGTCACAGGGAGTTTCATACATTGCTGGTTAAAATAGAAAGTGCATAACCACCTTGCAAGACTGTTGGAGAGTTTCTTGAATAGATAAATATTTCACTACTGAGAATCTGCCTGAAATAATAAAAACATGTGAACTCAGAAAGACATACAGTAATGTTCATGGCAGCCTTACTTATAATAATGTAAATAAGCCACTGTCCCTTAAGAGGAGAATGAATACACACGCTGTTACACTTATACAATTAAAGATTCAAAAATAAAGAGAAAGGAATTACTGACAGACCTAGTGACATGAATGGATTTTAAAAGCTCATGAAAAAGAAGAGCCATACACACTTACAAAACGCATTGTACTAGTTCATGTATAAGGCTTTTAAGAATGATCAGGCAAAAGTGATCTATGATGAGAATGTCCATCCACAAACAAGCACAAATCTAATAGGATTTTTTTTTTTAAAGCACAGTATTTGTGAAGTCTTTAATCTTATATGAGAGTACAAAGATTTCTTAGTTTTCTACCAAGATTCATTTTTATGGACAATTGACAAATATTTTCAGGTAACGAAAGAGTACTTTTGCTGACAGGGTTCTGAAATCCAGTCTTTGTGCTCATTGTTTTGCCGCGTATTTCAAGGTTTTACAGTGAGATATATGAAATAGTAATCTAAATATTCTCTGCATCTATTATCTATGGTGATACCACAGACAGGATCATATATCACATCCAAGGGGTGTTGTTAACTAAAAACAGATGTAGTTTAACACTTTTATCTATTTGAGAAAATGACCATTGCTGTACTGGAGGAATATAATGCTTTTATAAAGTTAATTAGTTGAAAAATTTATCATCTTATTTCAAGGTGACCATTCATTATGTTTCTCCAAAGCTTTAGGGAAAGCTAGATATAAACCTCAGCTGTGACTAACACCGAACACAGAATTCCATGACATCTGTGCCAGCTGTTCCTCTGTTTGAACAATGTTTAGTTGCTGAATTCATGAAAAAATGTTATCTTCAAATGAAGCAATGACTTTGTATTTCACTGTCTCTTTCATTTTTATTAAGGAAGTGCATAGTGGCAGCTTTTTAAAAAAATTTACACATTAAGTTCTGGGATACATGTGCAGAACGTGCAGGCTTGTTACATAGGTATATACATGCCATGGTGGTTTGCTGCACTTATCAACCCATCATCTACCTTAGGTATTTCTTCTAATGCTCTCCCTCCCCTTGCCCCTAATCCCCCGACAGGCCCCAGTATGTAATGTTTCCCTCACTGTGCTCATATGTTCTCATTGTTCAATTCCCACTTATGAGTGAGAAAATGCGATGTTTTGTTTTCTGTTCCTATGTTAGTTTGCTGAGAATGATAGATTCCAGCTTCATCCATGTCCCTCCAAAGGACATGAACTCTTTCATTTTTATGGCTACATAGTATTCCATGGTGCATATGTGCCACATTTTCTTCATCCAGTCTAACATTGATGGGCTTTTGAGTTGGTTCCAAGTCTTTGCTATTGTGAATAGTGCTGCAGTAAACATTCATGTACATGTTTCTTTATAGTGGAATGATTTATAATCCTTTAGGTAGATACCCAGTAATGGCATTTCTGGCTTAAATGATATTTCTAGTTCTAGATCCTTGAGGAATCACCACACTGTCTTCCATAATGGTTGAACTAATTTACAATCCCACCAACAGTGTAAAAGCATTCCTGTTTCTCCACATCCTTTCTAGCATCTGTTGTTTCTAACTTTTTAATGATCACCATTCTAACTGGCAAGAGATGGCATCTCAATGTGGTTTTGATTGGCATTTATCTAATAACCAGTGATGATAAGCTTTTTGTCATATGTTTTTTGGCTGCATAAATGTTTTGTTTTGAAGAGTGTCTGTTCATATCCTTTGCCCACCTTTTGATGGGGTTGTTTGTGCTTTTTTTCCTTGTAAATTTGTTTACGTTCCTGTAGATTCTGGATATTAGCTTTTTGTCAGATGGATAGACTGAAGAAAGTATTCCTTAGAAGGAAAACTAACAAACAGAAAGCAGTATCATCAACATCAATGAAAAGAACAACCACACAAAAACTCCATCCAAAGACCAAAGGTAGATAAATCCATGAAGATGAGGAAACACTGGGGCAAAAAGGCTGAAAATTCCAAAAACCAGAATGCCTTTTCTCCAAAGGATCCAACTCCTTGCCAACAAGGGAACAAAACTGAATGGAGAATGAGTTTGACAAATTTACAGAAGTAGTCTTCAGAAGGTGGTAAATAACAGACTCCTCCAAGCTGAAGGAGCATGTTCTAACACAGTGCAAGGAACCTTAGAACCTTAATCAGAGGTTAGAGGAATTGCTAACTAAAATAACCAGTTTAGAGAAGAACACAAATGACCGGATGGAGCTGAAAAACGCAGCACAAGAACTTTGTAAAGTATGTACAAGTATCAATAGCCAAATCAATCAAGTGGAAGAAAGGATATCAGAGGTTTAAGATCGACTTAATGAAATAAAATGTGAATACAAGACTAGAGAAAAATGAATGAAAAGGAACAAGTAAAGCCTCCAAGAAATAGAGGACTATGTGAAAAGATCAAACCTACATTGGACTGGTGTACCTGAAAGTGACTGGGACAATGGAACTAAGTTGGAAAAGATTCTTCAGGATATTATCCAGGAGAGCTTCCCCAACCTAGCAAGACAGATGAACATTCAAATTCAGGAAATACAGAGAACACCGCAAAGATACTCCTTGAGAAGTGCAGCCCCAAGACACATAATCGCCAGATGTACCAAGGTTGAAATGAAGGAAAATATGTTAAGGGCAGCCAGAAAGAAAGGTCAGGTTACCCACAAAGGGGAGCCCATCAGACTAACAGCAGATCTCTTGGCAGAAACCCTACAAGACACAAGAGAGTGGGGATTGACATTCAACATTCTTAAAGAAATGAATTTTCAACCCAGAATTTCATATCCAGCCAAACTAAGCTTCATAACTGAAGGAGAAATAAAATCCTTTATAAACAAGCAAATTCTGAGGAATTTTTTCACCTCCAGGCCTGCCTTACAAGAGTTTCTGAAAAAAAAGCACTAAATATGGAAAGGAAAAACCAGTACTAGCCACTGAAAAACAAAACAAAATGTAAAGGCTATCAACACTATGAAGAAACTGCATCAACTAATGGGAAAAATAGCCAGCTAGCATCATAGTGACAGAATCAAATTCACACATAAAATTATTAACCTTAAATGTAAATGGGATAAATACCCCAATTAAAAGACACAGACCAGCAAATTGGATCAAGAGTCAAGACCCATTGGTATTCAGGAGACCCATCTCATGTGCAAAGTCACAAATAGGCTCAAAATAAAGGGATGGAGGAAGACATACCAAACAAGCGGAAAAAAAAAAA
>NW_016107428.1:3883090-3895403 GCF_001604975.1 Cebus imitator
AAAAAGCAGAGGCTGCAATCCTAGTCTCTGATAAAACAGACTTTAAACAAACAAAGATCAAAAAAGTCAAAGAAGGGCATTACATAATGGCAAAGGGATCAATGCAAAAAGAAGAGCTAACTATCCTAAATATATATGCACCCAACACAAGAGCACCCAGATTCATAAAGCAAGTTCTCAGAGACTTACAAAGAGACTTAGGCTCCCATGCAATAATAGTGGGAGAGTTTAATACCGCACTGTCAATATTAGGTAGATCTACAAGACAGAAAATTAACAAGGATATGCAGGACTTGAACTCAGCTCTGGACCAAATGAATCTAATAGACAACTATAGAACTCTCCACTCCAAATCAACAGAATATATATTCTTCTTGGCACCACACAGCACTTAACTATCTCTTTTAAACTAGACTATATGTATTTCATTTCTGTGTATTTAGAAAATAAATAATATTAATTGATAGATAACTAGCAGTGTTTTTAGAGCAATAAAAGTAAAAATCTTACAAATTACACCTTATTAGCTTAGTGGCTGTAATTACATGCTGGGCAGTTCAATTTCATAAATTGAAATGTGTTGTCTCTCAGCATATGATAGTATCTCACATTTTGGAATGGTTGAGTTTTCAGCATGTCTGCTAATACTTGGCATTTTCTATGATTTCCTTGCACGTGTTGCAATACAGATTAAATTTTTAACTTAGAGTCACAGAAAAGAATTTTTATATAAGAGCGTTATTGCAGACAAAATTCCTGAAATTCATGTTTTAAAAAATGTGTGCTTTTTTAGTTCCAATATTTCAATGTCAATGTATAACTTAATATCTATATTGTTAAATTGTATCAGCATTACTTAATTAAAAATCATTTTTGTCTATTTATTCTCAATAAGAACATATATGGTGATTTGGAAAAGACAGTGTTCTAATTATTTGTAAAATTAATTTGAAACAAAAGGTATAGAAAAACATATAGATTGCATTGTCAGGAAGCTTGTCTCTAACCTAGACTTTCAAGGATGTTCATGCAATAGTCTGATATTTGAAAATTGGAAATATTTTCTTTTGTAAATAATTTTAAAATTTTTGTGGGTATGTAGTAAGTGTTTGTATTAAGTCTTTTCAATACAAAGAGACAAAAAGCATTAAAAGGTTTAAGAAAGTATGGGATACATCAACCTCAGGCCAACCTACTCTAAATGTTGTTTTTTAAATAAACATAATGGTAATTCCATTAACATGGAAAGTAGGTACTTGGTTACAGGAAATACTATGCTACCTATACAGTATTAAATTTGATGCAACAAAAATGATAAAAAGAATTCTTTCATAGACATGTAAAATACATAAATAAGCTTTAAAAAGCTCAAATTTGAAGAAAATATAATTGAAGAATAAAGTGTAGAGTTCTGCATGATTCCCAAAGCTATGGAAGCCTGCAATTTAAAACCAAGACAAGAAAATAATAACAATTACTTATTTTGTCTAGTTATATTGAATAACTTTCATTCAACTGCAAATTCTTCCCTTACAACCTGTAGCATCTGTACTCTGCAGCTGTTTTAATGGGTGCTTCATGGATTTTCATAAATATATTCAGCCAATTAACACACGCCATGTAAATTATCTTTCCATTTTATTCTACGTCTGTTCTTTCCTGATGGCATTATTTGCTATGACATCCCTCAGCAAATAATCATTTTCCACCAGGGCTCCAAAGTGATCCTGAATTGTGTGGAATCATTAAGACACTGAGACTACCTTCAGTTTCATTCATTAGTATGTAGAATATCTCCCTTATTCCTAGCCTCCTGTAGATGACACAATCATGGACACCAAAAGAGGAGGGCTACCGACCCACTACTACAGAGATACTGTAAATGAGAACAGTAGTTTCTGTTGCTCTCTTTTACCCTCGATCTCACTCTTCCATTGTATCTTCTTTCTAATCACTAATTGAGAACTGAGCAGTTCAGGGCTTGGATGCTAACCTCCGGCTGTCTTCTCAGTCTTTTGTAATCCTATAGCCTACATTTTTGTCACCAAAATCTTATTGGTTTTGTTTTCTCTATATTAAGAGAAGGTATTAAACCTTCTCTTAATAAATTACTTTTTCCAAAATTATATTTTGCTTTTCCTATGTTGTGGAAATCTTTATATTTGAAAAGCTGTGATGAATCAAATAATCAATTACTTATTGTGTATTCATATGTTTATCACTGTGTAGTCTATTTTGAAAATGTAAGAGAAGCACAATGTCCCTGCTCACAAATAGCTTAGAATGCATATTGAGAAACAAGTGGAAAATAAGAATAACTATTAAAATCACATAGAATTCAAGGTCTTCATTTTATAGCACAGTCACTAAAAATGAGATGTAAATTATCAATTGTAAACCATAACTTTAATAATATTGAAACTATTACGCATGAGAGACAAATTTAAAATCATAATTTAAAAAGCATTACAAATAAAAATATAAAGATTGAAAGTATGAAAGACGGTTTTGCAGAAGAAATAGAATTTAATTTTAATATGATGACTTAATAGAATATAGATGATTTCTATTTAGAGATAGAAGAGACATATAATAATTCAGAAACTTCCAAGAATATGTATCTCATTAATATGTAAAGAATTTAGTAAGAATCTCTAGTATTGGCAAAAAATAAAAAACAGAAGCATTGATTCTTAGTGAGTCAATCAATACATTCTAGGGGAAAAAAAGACACATGATAGTCTTTCTGCAGGAGGATAAGGACAATAATATTTGCCAATCACTTTGAAGAAACAGGACAATTTGCCATGGTTTCCTTGAGAAAACAGCTAATGATTTCCATAAGTGTCCTTGGGTGAAATGAAGACTTTAATACGACATGACAAGGTTCCAAAGAAATACTAACATACTACACTAGAAGGACAAGTTTGGTACAGCCCTAGACTACTATCTCAGAAAGCTGAAGTTAGAATGTCATAATCTGTTCACAGAGATATAGCAGGAGTTGTTTTTACTTTGAGTGGGCATCGAGGATCCAGCTTTAATTGCATATTATTTATTTTCTATTAATTACTTTGTATATTTCATATACAGTTAATATACTAAAGAAAGATTCATTTTTGAAAAAGTTAATTTAAAAATACATTCTTTTCTTTGAATGGCTTTCTCTCTTTAAATATATTTTAAATGGTAAAATGCTCTTTCTGTGAATATAAAATTATATAAGTAAGTTCTACATAGAGACTAAAATTTTTATATATTTTTAAAGTTATGCTATCAGTAGGTATGATTAAAAGTCATAAGATTTAAGGATTATGTAGTCATAAATATACATAATTGTACAACTTACAGCTTTAATTTCTTATGTTAACATTTAAAATAATCAGTTACTTTTAAATTTTAGGTAACTCAGATTAGTACAAAACTAAGTGATTATATTTTGATAAAAATAATTTGTTATATGTTAAATTACTAATATTTTCTAAACTGTAACTTTATTATATGTATCAAACTGGCTAATTTCTTATTTAAAAATTCTGAAGTTAAATAAAACAAATCAGAGTGTAGTACATTCTAAAATTTGGACCTGAATGCCTAAATTTCCCAGTAATGAACTAGCTCTTCATAACTTTCTAAGTAAGAGCATTTTGCTTTATCTCAGAATTCATTTGTACTTGTTTGTTGTATTTTATATATTGTGATTTGTAGAGATGATGTATTAATCAAAAATATACATAAACTGTTATATTATTTTATAAGTATATTTTTGTTAGATATTAAAGTAATCTTTGTGTTTTATATTAGTTTTGTGAATGCTTTTAAATAGCTCAATTGGTTCTGGAAATTAATATGTGATGGTCAAACATTGGTAGTTGCAATAAATTTACTCTTATGTTGCAGGCTAAAACATGACATTCTAAAATTTATCTACATCAATTTCCTGGAAACTTATTTGGGAAGAAAAAAGATTTTGGTAAATGTGATTACAATGACAATCTTGAAATGTGGAGATAATTCTAGATTATAAGGCTGTCTCTAAACTCAGTGACAAATGTTCTTATAGGAAAAAGAGGAGGATTTGAAACAAGCAGATTGCATAAGATACAGAAAGAAGGAGGAGGCAACATGACCCTGGAGTCAGAGATCAGTGTGTTGTGGCTATAAACCAAGAAGCCAGGAACCACATACAAACTAGAAGACGAAGAGGTTGAATTTCCTTCTGGAACCTCTACAGGAAGTACAATACTGCTGATACCTTAATTTCAGAAATCTGGCTTCCAATACTGTGAGAATACATTTACATGGTTTTAAGTCACCAATCTCATGGTAATTTGTTATGGAAACCATAAGAAACAAAAACATTATCTAAAACATCAAAATTTATTATTCTCAAGTAACCTAATAACCTATTGTTTCATTTCTTTCAGAAATTATTGCTATAGTCATTCAGGGAGCAAAATCCACATCAGAAATTTATATATACCAAAATGGATAACTTCCAGCAGTAAGAGAATACTCTATTTCCCAGTAAATGTTAAAGCTTTTATTCTTTCAAGCAGAGCTTCTCAATCTTGACATTATGAACCTTTTCAGCAGAGAAGATAATTCTCCACTGTTGGATGTCTCATGCACTGTAAGCTTTTTAGCACCATCCTTGGCCCCCACCCATTGGATGCCAGTAGCAGTTTTCACTTTCTACAGCTAAAAATTTCTCCAGCTGCTGTCGAACATCTACTGGTGTGCAAATTCTCCCCTTATTAAAGAGAACTATGAAAACATTTCTGAAAGTGTACCTAGTATTTGGGACAAATTTCTCGGTAACTTTATATTTTGAATATGTTATTGTCCAAAAAGAGAACAACATCATCTATGAATGTCCTTTTCTTTCAATGTGACCCCAACATGCCTAATTTCAAGAGGTGGGGTCAATGATTCATCTTGTGTATATGGGTGGATTTGTGATTGTGGTAGAAGTGAAACTGTGTGACAGTCAAAGCTATTTTTTAAGAGACAATATAACTTTCTCTTAATTCTCTTGAAATGCTTGGCCTTGGAACCCAGCCATCATCCATTGAGGAAGCGCAGGCAGCCTAGAGGGAGGCATGTGGGGAGGAAGCAAAACCCCCAGCTTCCAGTCCTAGCAGAGGTGCCTGGTGACCTTCATCCCTGTTTGACAACCATAAGATTCAGCCATCTCAAATGTCAATGTTCTGGCCCTCAGTTGAATGACAGCAGCTGATGCTACCTGCGTCAGGGTTGTGCTGTCTCTACCAAGCTCTTTCCAAGTGCATTTTTTTGTGAGCAAAATAACTTATTTTTATAGCTTAAACTGCCAAATTTTGAGATTCATTGTTATGTAGTGATAGATAACAAGATTATTATCCCAGTATACAAAAATACTCCATAAAAACAAAGGAGCTTTTGAGGAAGACTTCTCAAATATTCATTTTGATTTTTCCCCTTTCTTCCTAGTTTCTGGCTCCTTCCCTTACTCCTTTCCTTCCCCCTCTTTCTTTTTTTCCTTTGCTGCTTTCTTCCTTTTTCTTTGAAGCTTTACAAGTTCATCTTATACATTGTTAAATGCTGATTACATTTACTTGTATATTTGCAAGTGGCTTTTAATGTAGATGACAGTGTTTGCTTTTATGCAATTATAATAAAGCTGTCCAACCAGCTGTAACACATCTCACTTAATGGAATACTCTGTGCCTCATAGTCCTCCTAACATCTTCCGCCCGTGCTGCAAAACACGAAACAAGCAGGGTCCTTTTTGGGACATCCAATCATAGTGGATTACTCTAACTTTTGTGCTGCTAAGACATAAATATTATATTATATGTTGCTTATGTTCTCTTTTTGTTGTACATAGACATAGAATTTGAGAGTGGATACTTTACTGCATTCTGTCTTTGCATTCTGTGTTCTACACAATGTCAGATCTGTAATAAATATTGAATAATTGAGCCTGTGATTTGACAAGTTGAACATTTGAGAATTGTTCATAAAAATTGTGTGTTGGTATGAATGTGAATGAGTAAAATAATGACTTAATGTAAGTTAAAGTCATATAATTGGAAAGGTTATGATTATCAAGGTCATAGGAAAATAGAATGAATGAATGACAAACTACAGAGTCTACCCAGTAAGTTTTGCATTTCCAGATCATTACTCATGTGATGAATAGCAAGGATAAACATAAAACTGCAATTATGCTTGAAATGAAATTATGTTGGTATATTCAACTACATAGTATCAATTATAGCAAATGTTGCTATTCAAACTACAGTGAAAATTTTGAGACAGTGAATTTAGAAAATACTAGAAGTGAATAAATCCAGGTTCTGAAATAAATAGTATGAATTAACAAAACCTAGAGAAATAAGATTATAGGGAAATGTCTATATCTAAAAAACATACATGTCTATACATTTATTTACTTCTGATTATATATAGTTTGAGTCTAAATAAATTTTTTCCTGGAGCGTGTATGAAAGATACAAAAATCCAATCATTCAGTGATCAATATAATATGTATATTTATGATTATCTCAAGGCTTGGAATATTGTGCTATTTTAAAAGTTTCTTGGTTTCTTTCTTTCTGGCTTCTTAACTTTTTGATAGTCAAATACTTAAGACTTTTAGCAATACTATTGTACCTTGAGACTTAATAAAATTACAAGTGAAAAAATAAAAAAAAAGTTTAATTAAACATTTAAATTTTGCCTCTAGGGAAACAGGTGATCTTGAAAAATGTCAAATTAAGTTATTAGGTTGATTTATTATGTTATGATGATGTAAATGGCCTCTCACAATACGTAATTTCCAGGGTAAAGCAAAAATATATAATTTATGAATTTTATCACATTAAATTTCACATTTTCATAAAGAATTTATTGCATGATTTTAATTCATCATTTGTAACAATGCATAAGTATTATTTTTATAAGCAAATTACAGAGTTGAACAATGACAAATTGTTTCCCCCTTGTGATAATGCCCATTAACTAATTTTAAGTTATTGAATAGCCAGCTGATTTAAAGTATATGCCTTTAAAACATGCTTCTTAAATCTATACCCCCAAATTAGCATTTTTTATATGCTTGTGCTATTACAATTTCTTTGTTTGATAAACTGTATCCTATTCAGAAGACCTCATGCTTAACATAGTATTGAATATGTATCTTGTTGATTTTCAAAGGCTCTATTGAATACTTATGAATAGCTCCGATGCTATTCATAAGTAAGCTGAAAGAAAATACTACTACTCAAAATCACGCAGCATTTTTCAGATTCACAAGAGTATGTAGATTTAAGTAATTATTACTCATAATAATCATAAAACTCTATTTTCTCTTCCTAGATGAACAAATAATCTTAGACCACAAATTGGAGAAATAACATAAATCACTTAATTTCTTTCTGTTTATTACTACTTCTTTAAAACCTCTCGTTATTTACTCTTGCTTTAACAGGACTTTAACAAGAAATCACCCACATACCTAATTTCTTGAATAATGAAATGAAATATCTGAATCTTTGAAGTATAAGCTTTTTATTGCTCTTTCTTACCACTATTTTCATCTTTTTAAAAGAAAAGCATCAACTTAAATATATTATTATAAGAAATGTGTCAACTTAAATATATAATTATAATAGTAGTGAATTAAATTAATTATAACATAGAATGGTGAAAAAAATCATGTTCTAATTTTGTTGTTTTGTTAGGTACTTTAGAGATCTGAAGATATATCCTCACCCTACAACCCATTTGTTTAAGGATTTTATTTTCTTTTTTAATTTCTGGTTTAGGAAACAAGAGAGAAATAACTAATTGCAATTACTGTTATTACTCAAATACACTGCACCTATCTCTGTATGTACATTATGCATTTGTTTCAGTGGAATTCAAACATCATTTTTCTCTAGTAGATGTAATATGCAATGCTTGCAGTTCTGTTTTAAATGTTTCTTTAGCTTTCTGTTCAATGTTATATTAAATGATGTCTGTGCATTAAAGGCTTTTCTAATGAAATATTAAAATTATGATTGGTTGTTAACACTTCCAATCTAATCTACTCCAAGAGAAGTTGACTGAAAGGAATAGAACTCCTCTCTGTTTTGAAGTAGATACCTAGTGTGGGAGAAACAGTGTGTGTCTATACTGAACAAATTACATACTTCATCACAAAAATGGAAATCTGTATCTGAAATTTGTATGAAAAATGCAACCAAAAAATCACAGTATCATAATAATATTGTATAATGTCATTTTCATAAAGAATAGTGAGGATTCAATTGCCTCTTTTAGACTGGTCTCTATGTTTCACGGTGTTTTGAAACTTAAGCCTTATTGCTTATTAAAAAGGTAATACTAAACTAGCATTACAAGCGAATTCATTCCTGACACTCAAAATTCCCTAAGATGTTTGCTCAAAAAAATAAGTCCCGTCTGCCATCTACAATCCACATAACAACACGTAAAGCTCAAAGATTAACTGGAGAGCTGACCCAGGCTTCTCCAGACTGCCGATTGATCCTATAATCTGCCATGTCTTTAGATTCTAAGCAGCTCGTTATGCTTCTCTGAAACATCTTTTCAGCTATGATACAATGGATAAGATTAAAGGCTGGTCACTTTAACTGCCAGTATATAGAAGTCACTAACTAAAATGGTTTTTAAACACTAGGTACTTGCTTTGAAGTACCAGGAACAAGGGGGAGGAATCATCATATGTCAAGAAGTTAAAATTTTGCCACTGAATATCAACACATTTTTACTGGGTGTTACTATTGTATATCTTAATATCTTGTATAAAAATTAAACTAGGAGTGTTTACAAAAGGAATTAATTTATTTTAGGCAAGTGCACATAAGAAAAACTTCTTTTAATTAGTTCTCAAAGTATATTTTCTTTGGTTCTGAGGGCTTTTCATCTCAATATACGTATCTTTTTATATGGTTGACTATAAAAATATATAAAATTGGTTTAATTTTTCTGTTTTATGACTTCTTTAGGTCATTTCTTTGAATCAATAACTTACATATTCTATTATTCACCAGTACACATCAATGGGGAAAAAAACTGAACTGACCAAGAAGAAAACACAAGATTTCAATAATCAAAAAAGATGTATTTCTGTATGTGTGTGTGTGTTTATATACATATGTGTGCACCTAGAGAGAGAGAGGATATAAATATGTGAGTGGAGGGACAAGTGGGTATGTACGTGTTTGTTTATAGCAATTATTCTAGAGCTCTTTCTTTTAGACTAAAGAAATCTCTAGGTGATACATTTACAATAGGACAGAATTTCATGTATATATATATACACACACACATACATATATATATACATGTATATAAATATATACATATATGTACACACACACACACACACACATATCTCCAAGTAATTTGTGACTTAATCACAATTTGAGAACAAAAGAAAGTATTTTACTAGGCACTTTCATCACATAAAATGAATTTGGATCATTTGTCATTTAAATAAAAAATAAGGAATATTTTAATAGGAAAAAATGTTACCTATGTTTCCACTAATGACAAATAAGAGCAGGAGATATTAGCAAATAATAATCACATGTAGAGGCAGGGTGCAGTAGCTCATGCCTGTAATCCAGCACTTTGGGAAGCTAAGGTGGGCAGATCACTGGAGCGCAACCTAGGCAACACAGCAGGACCCCATCTCTACAAAAAAAAAAAAAAAAAAAAAAAAAAAAAAAAAAAAAAAAAAAAAAAAAAAAAAAAAAAAAAAAAAAAAAAAAAAAAAAAAAAAAAAAAAAAAAAAAAAAAAAAAAAAAAAAAAAAAAAAAGAACAAAAAAAAAAAAAAAATAAAAAAAAAAAAAAAAAAAAAAAAAAGAAGAAGACGAAGATAAGAGTGGGCTGGGTACAATGGCTGACACTTATAATCTCAACAACTCAGGAGTCCCAACCAGGAGGCTGACTTCAGGCCAGGAGTTCAAGACTAGACTGTGCAACAGAGTGGAGACTATCTCAAAAAATAAAAAATATGTGTTTGAAATGGATGGTACAGACAGGATTTTAAAGGTGGTATAATAGAATAACATGTTGTATTTTCAGGCATACAAATAGTTTATTAGCCTAAAACAAAGAATTATGAGCAAGAAATATTTTGTATATTATTTCCCAACTTTAAAGGTATAGTCATTAATATCATTTTTTCAAAGTTTTTATTTAAAAAAAAAAAAAAAACATTGTTACTTAGATGTTCAGTATAGTTTTCATAGATAATAAAAGGCAAATGCTGGAAAGGAATAGATTTTAGTGCTCTAGTAGTGGAGTAATAAAACATCAATCTTAGTGCATATTTTCATTTTATATTTTAAAGACATTCATCTATGTTAGGAGTTCTTAAATGGCCAATCATTTTTATGTGTAATGTCACAATATTTTTCATCCAGGAAATATATATAACTTTCCTTGGCTATTTAAATACCTTTCAAGCAGTTCATAAAAGTACTTCAAGAAAAATTATAATTTTATTTCAATATGTATTAGGTTGTCATTCATTGTTCCAGGAAAGGAGTTATGCTCACTCTCACTCTATAAAATATATAGACATTCATCTTAGCTTATAAAAGCAATAAGAATAGAAAGATCTCCAAGTTTACCAAACTCTACATAAGCAAAAAGTAGTTATCTAAAAATTGTCTGCAAATATCTAAAAAATATTGATAAAGAAAATCATATTGACTAATCTGATGTTTAGTCCATTTTTTTTTAGTTTTTAGTTTTTTGTTATACTTTAAGTTCTGGGGCACATGTGCAGATTGTGCAGGATTGTAACATAGGTATACACATGCCATGGTGGCTTGCTGCATCCCTTCCCCCGCCATCTACATTAGGTATTTCTCCTAATGTTATCCCTCCCCCTTTCCTCCACCTTCTGCTATCCCTCCCCTAGCTTTCCCATCCCCCAACAGGCCCCAGTGTATGATGTTCCCCTCCCTGTGTCCATGTGTTCTCATTGTTCAACACCCACTTGTGAGTGAGAACATGCAATGTTTGGTTTTCTGTTCTTGTATCAGTTTGCTGAAAATGATGATTTCCAGCTTCATTCTTGTCCCTGCAAAGGACATGAACTCATCCTTTTTATGGCTGCATAGTATTCCATGGTGAATATGTGCCACATTTTCTTCATCTAGTCTATCATTGATGGGCATTTGGATTGGTTCCAAGTTTTTGCTATTGTAAACAGTTCTGCAATGAACATACGTGTGCATGTGTCTTTATAATATGATGATTTATAATTCTTTGGGTATGTACTCAGTATTGGGATTGCTGGTTCAAATGATATTTCTATTTCTAGATACTTAAGAATTTTAATTTATTTTCAATTATTATTATTATTTTGCATAAACAGAAATTCTAATGTTGCAATAGCAACATTTCAAATAGCACTTAAGCTCTGCCCTTGGAGGAAGTGCAGGAATACATAAACCCAGCACCACAGCTGGATGAGGGTAAAAACCCCATCTCCAGGACCTTGGTTCCCAGAGCCAGCAGGTCTAGGATTTGACTTAATCAGAACACATGAGAATGCCCCTCTACTACACCCCATCACAATGCTAACAAACTCCAATAAAACTAAGCATAAAATGTGTTGGTAAGGGCCATTTCATATGCATACTCTTTCAATCCCTGCTTGCCAGCATAAGAATACATTTGGGCCTGGAACCTTTGCTTACCAAAAGATAAAGAGCCTGCACAGCCCATGTTAAACTTCTCATATTTTGTGAATGTATCTTTCCCAATACAGACTCAATAAATATTACTTTGATACTCATGACTCAGTGTGTATGTCAGTGGTCCTCAGATATGCTCCCAAATTTTAGTATTTCAGACTTCATGGACAAGGGGAGAAATGGGAAAAGGAGTCATTCCACTGTGGCAAGAGACAAGTATGTATAGACCAGTTGCTGATCTTTCTCTGTCTCTTCTCTATGTGAAGCATGGTTCAATCCAGTGCTTGACTGCCTTGTATTGTCCTTGGTGACTTTAATACCAAGATATTAGTATAGTATAATGACTTTAATACCAAGATAGCAGGCAGAAGTGTTTTGAATTCTATTTCTGTTAGTTGGCTTAGCAATAATTATTGCAAATCCTCTATTTAGTTGGGGTCCTCCTCTGGCATTGGTAATCCATGCATGCTGTTTGGAGCCACAGAATAAAGTAGATTCCCTGTATCTATATTTGTATTTGCATCTAATGTATTTACTTTGATTTCTATGCTCCTACTCTCTTAAACAACGTGTTTGGTTTTCAAAA
>NW_016107428.1:3895968-3923750 GCF_001604975.1 Cebus imitator
AAAAAAAAAAAAAAAAAAAAAAAAAAAAAAAAAAAAAAAAAAAAAAGAATTAGTGAATTAGAAAAAAGTGAACACACAAATTACCTATATGGAAATACAAAGAGTATAAAACAGAGGATTAAAGAATTGTGGGACAATATAAGTCACTCTGGCATATATGTAATTGAAATCTCAGAGGACAAAGAAAGAATGAAGCAGAAAAAATGTTTGAAAAAATGTGAAACTTTTTCCAAAGTTAGTCGTGGACAACAAAATACAGTTATAAGAAACACAGAAAAATGAACAGGGCAATGACTACCAAAAGCACCATACATAGGTGCATCCCATTCAAACTGCTGTAAAACAAACGCAAAGATAAAATCTTAAAAGCAGCCAGACAAAAATACACATATCTATAGTGTAGGACTGATAACAATTATAGCAGACTTCTGTCCGGAAAACTTACAAGCAAGAAGATTAAAAAGAAGTCAATCCAGAAATTTACACCCATGAAAGTGTCCTTTAAAATGAAGGAGAAATAAAGACTTCATCAGAACAAGTAAAATAGGGGAATCCTTGCTTGTGTAACCACCGAAGTTCCACGTACTCACCATTTGTAGAAAGAAGCCAGAATAACAAGAGTGAGATGAGACAAACAGAAAATAAGATTTTATTACCCATGCTAAAAAGAGGAGGACTGGGTGAAATTCTTCCCCAAAATTTCCACTCTTCAATTTGTGGAGGGAACACAGAGGTTGTTAAAGACAAAAGTTTGGAATGCAGAAGAGGCAGGAAGCTAAGAGGTGTCAAGTGTTCTGACACACTCCAGTGGCTTGTCTTGAATTATAGTTCCATCTGATAAAGGGGCTAGTGCGTTGTGGCCAGAGGTGTTTGGCCACATCAAAATCTGGCCCCCAAAGCTCCAAAGAAAATGCATAACTAGATAAGAGAGTACGGTGTGTACTTAACAAGTCTCCAGGTAAATAACTGTGCATAAGGCGTGGGAGCATAGAATGGGAAATGAAAGGGAGTTGATGTTCACAGTGTACTCCCAGGCTGTATTTCAAGATGAAAGAAATCACATATGCAGTTTGTCTCAAAGATTGGGGAAAGAGGAGAAAAGAAAACAAAGCATTAAAATATGGTTTGAAGCCAAGCTGCTCGATTACACTTGCAAACTTACTCTAAAAGAAATGTCAGAAAATGAACTTAGAAGGAATATAGATCTATGGTAGAAATTTGGATCTACAAAAAAAAAATGATCACTAGAAATAAAAATAAATAAATTCAAAATAAAATTCTTCTGCTTTCTTCTTTTTAATTGCTCTAAATGACCATTTGAATCAAAAATAGCAATCTATTTAGTCCTTTTAGAATATGTAAAGGTAAAAGCATATGAAAATAGCACAAAACATGGGAAAAAAAAAAACTAGGAAGACTTATACTCTTACAAGGTTCTTATATTTCAAAAGGTGCAGTACAATATTTATTATATGATGGTAAAAGACTTTGGTTATTTAAAATGTAGGTTGTATGCCCAAGGGCAAATCTTGAAAATATTTTTTTAAAGTATGAATAAAGGCAATAATATGGAATCATAGAATATGCTCTGTTAAACAGTGAAGGCAATAAAGGAGCAAAAAAGAACCAATGGAATAAACAGAAAATGACTTAGAAAGATGATAAATTTTAAATCAGCCATTGCAATGATCACTTTAAATATGATTAGTCTAAATACATCAGTTAAAGTATATTTTTCTGATATCTGAGATTATCAGATAAAAAACCAAAAGGAACTCAATGCTGTATGTATATAAGAAATTGTGTTAAATATACAGATAAATATAAGAGAAAAGAGATTGCCTCCTTGCTGTGGTGCCCTAAAGGTGAATTTTTAAGACGATGAACTTTCTTTATGATACTGAGGTAGTGGATTCATGACTGTGCAAATCCCATAGAACATATACCACAAGAGTGATCTTTTCAGTATGTGCATTAAAGACTGTTAAGTAAGATGTGGGCTCTCAGAACAGAATATGCAAAGTGACAAATTAATTTAAATCTCTTACATCCCATAGAAAGCAAGATTAGGCATTGAAAATTCATTCTCGGTGAAACAGAATTTCTGAACAAGATAGACAAATATGTCAATTGAAAATAATATAAACTAGAGCCTTTACATACACTAAAATGCACCGCAAAATACTTTCTGCGGATTACAGACCAAAAAACATCATTCTTTCCTATCAAATAATTAAGTACAAGAGTCAAAGCAGAAACTGGTAGTGCTCACAACCCAAAGAATAACATGGAAGAACAGTTGGAATAAATAATTCAATCTCATAAAGAATTTAAAGATAATTTAGGTCAAACAAATATTGTTAAACAAAATCTGCAAATAGTTAATAATCATGATGTAAAGGCAATTTGGAGGATTGATTCAGGTTAGTAGCCTATAAAATAGAAATTCCAAAGATAACAAAAGGAGGATATGAAGTTGAGGCAACAATTAAGCGAATAAATAGTAGAAAAAAAGCCCTCTCTACTGAAAGTATGTAGGCATTAATAAAACTAAAAGCTGGTACAAAAGGAGAGAAAAATCAAAATGTTAGGATAAAGTTGCAGCTTTGAAACTAGGAAAAGCCCTAGGGATCTTATTAGAAAATAAAAGGAGAACAACAAATGGACAACCTTGGTAAAAATTACGAAGCGTAATGACAGATAAAGGAGCGAGTAAAGTATTTCCAGTAACTTTAAGACAACATAGTTGACAAGCAAAAGGAAATAATTTCCTAATGATATGTACAATTCCAAAAATAATGTTGCCCTCCAATTTTCTTCTTTTTCATAAGGCTTTGACACCTTCTTATTCTACCTCCAAATCTTTTTTTAATCCTTCTTAGTTGATAACTTGCTTCCCACTTCATTTAAAGAAGGAAATCTTTAGACAATAGCTATCACAAACTTCCATTTACCTCATTTTCCGCCCATTCCTCTTCTCCATGACCTCTTGAAGACTGGATGGACTCAGGAATACACAATCATAAAATTTGGTTGAATAATGATTGCATATTAACGCCACTTAAATATATAAATGTATTAGTTTTTTGTAGGTCACAAAATAGGTTTGACTTAAAAATGGCAAGATTGAGACAAATAATTACTTTTATCTTAGAATTTCTAACAACCAGTTTGTAACCGTCATAAATGAAATAATAGTTGCAATTTATCTGTTATAGATGCTTGTAACATAATATATCCTGGACTACCATACAGTGCTAAAATGAGCACTGAAACTACTTTTATTCTGCTTATCTCCTAGAGGTCTTTTATCTCCTAGATTATCTAAAAGATAAACACAAAAGTAGTTTTAGGACTAAGAAATAAACAGAAAAAAATAAAAAAATGTAGTTTTAGTAATAAGAAATGAAATGGTTTTGAAAATTTTTTTATAAATTTATTTAAAAGATACTTCAAAAAAGCATTCATAAGTATGTATCATTTCACATAAATACCTATAATTGATCATATCTTAGACATTTTAGGTTAGTTTTTTACCCCCTTATTTTCTTGTTTTTACCTGATCTCCCCTTGCCCATTTTTCTCTAACAGTTTTTATTACTAATTGCCACATTTTCAACACAATTTATATCCCCTATATTTTCTTCATACTAATAATCATACATAAATTCAAATGTAGACACAAACAATAATAGGAAATAATTTATGCTAATGTACCATATTGTGTCCTATATATTTTACAAATATTATTTTATTTTGTGTTTAGGATAAATCTATATCCTGCTATTTTCCAGATAGAGAAACTGAGATATAAAAAGGTGAAGCAACTTACCTATAGGCACGCAGCTGGCAAATTAGATTTAATCTTCAAATCTAAGTCATCTGTGCTCAGAATCCATGTTCTTTAATACCATTGGTATAACTACCATACATGACTTCCTAACCCAGTGGAAACCTGTATTCAACCTTCTACCATAATACATTCAAAATATGTTGTCATTTTTCTTATGCCAATGTGGAAAAAAATAACTAGGAAAATTATTTAACCAAATTAGACATTTTGTTAGGTGAATTGAATGTACTTTAAGAGGAAAAGGAGATATTATTTTTTGTAGAAGGGAAAATCACTAATGGGATAAATAAAATATTTATAGAATTTGTATTAAACTGTCTTATTTAATTGTCTTCACTGACTTGACTAATTTTGTCTCTGGAACATTACACTCTAAATTGTTGTTATTTTTAGTGACTATTAAATAAGAGTTATTCTGATGAGTGAAATTTGGCAACCAGCAGGAATAAATAAGCATGGGCATCTTCATATATTTAAACCATGTTGATGGGTTTCTGATACATAAATTTAGCTTTGCACTTTGAGTAAATAACACAGAGTAAATTGCTCTTAATGCAAAAGTATATACACAGACACACACAGCATATGCTATCAGGTCAAGAGAAATTTGGGGAATATTAAGATAATTTAATTACTTCAAATTAGATTTTTTTAAGCAACTATACCACAGACTCTCTGATTTGAAATGGGCATTAAAGGAGATTCTAATGTACCTAGATTTTCCTATTTGCAAACTAATGTAGTTTTATTTGAAAATTCCGAGGTGCTCGTAATTTATTTCTTTGTAATCACCTATTTTTTAAAAAGACTTTTTCAATCCAGTCATATTTTCATGAGACTTCTTTAAAAAAAAAAAACTTCAAATATTAAGACTATAACTATAAACTGAAGATTTTATTGTAAATTTTATTTAAATGCAATATTTAAAAGTAGAAAGTAGCAGTATTAATATAGTCTTAAATTTTGGCTTGGATTTTGACTCTTTAAGAACACTCCTTTTGTCTTAGTCAAGAACATTTTATATTCAAAAACTAAAAATCAGTCCAAGCTACCCTAAAAGGAGAAACAAAATAAGACGCGCGCGCGCGCGCGCACACACACACACACACACACACACACACACAGACACACACATACACACACACACACACATACCAGGGTGAAGTGGAGGAGGAAATGTATAAAGAAGTGGGGCCACCTGAGATACTGCAGTTGAAAGACATTGATACTTGGCATCTGAATTCTCAGACATTCTCTGTGAAATATCTCATCTGGTCTATATCACTGTCTTGATAAGGTGTGTTTTTCTTCTTAATCTCATCAGAACATTTCTGTTCCAACAGCACAAACAATTGCATTTTCTCTCAATATTAATACCATTAGGTATTGACTACATTCTGAATCAATGAATCAAATTCCAGGAGAGAACAGCTACCTGGCCAAGTTGGTTCATTTATCCACTCAGGTCTCAGCTGTTACCAGAGAGCGTCTCATTCATATGATTGAATCATAACTACAGAGCCTGCTCCCAACCAAGGATATGGGGTCTTTCTTAACTATGGCACATATTTAAGGTACTTTGAGATAAAATGCTTTGCACTATACAGTGCGATATACAGGAGGGAAATTAAATAAGTCAAGAATGAATTTGCATCAGTTTTTAGAATACATAAAGGAAAAACAATTATCTGTTAGAAAATAATTTAAAATTTTCAGTGAAAGCTTTTTAGAGAAGTTGGAACAAAAGCGAAATTTGAATACCAGTTAGCCATGGCAAATATGTAGCGGTCACTAGTTAATGTTTAACTCACTTCATTATACTTTAAAGGTATTCTTTAAATACTTTTTGATGTATGGAAATTTTATAAGATTTCATTGCTTAGGAATTTATGGGCTTCTACATTCTCATTCCAATAGGAAATAATGGAAGTTGACGTGAGCTTAAAGACATCAGAAAACAATGACTGCTAATTAGCCCTAATCTTTGTTACACTTTTGGAAACACATCAAACATAAGTCATGTAAATAAAATATCTACTCTTGTTTATTAGTAAAATATAAGAATGATTTGTTTCATATTTTGAATCATTCTTACTTATTTAATTAGATTTAAAACGTATCCTCAATTTTATGCTGACAATTATAAAATATAATTTTTATATAATAAAATTCATGAAATTTATATATTTTATTTTATATATTTATATTTTTTAATTTATGAAATACATTTTATAAACTTCAGCACAGAATTGATATATTTTAAATCTAGACAATTACATTACAAAAATTCAACAATAAAAACATTTTCTTAGTGAATGGAAATTGTGAATTGCCTCAATCTTGTTCATACCTCATAGGTTTTTAATGAATATTTAATTTCATATTTCCCCAAATTTTATTTAACGTTCTTTCTTTCCTGGTTATTGTATTAGTTTATTTCACACTACTATAAAGACGGTACCTGAGACTGAATAATTTACAAAGAAAAGAGATTTAATTGACTCACAGTTCCACATGGCTTAGGGAGGCTTCAGAAAACTTAAATCATGGTTGAAGATGAAGGGGAAGCAAGGCACGCCTTACATTGCAGAAGGAGACACAGAGCTCGAGGGGGAAAGTGATACTTTTAAACTGTCAGATCTTCTGAAAGTCTCTCCCTATCAGGAGAATAGCATGGGGAAAGCCATCCCAATGATCTAATGGGCTTCCACCAGGCCTCTCCCTGGAAACATGGGGATGATAATTAAAGACAAGATTTGAATGGGGACACAGAATCAAACCATATCAGTAATAAAATACTCTTTCTGATAAGGATATAATTACCTTAAATGTATACTTTTCCCCCAGGCTTTGATTTTAAAATGTTAAAATGTTTTCCTGTAAAGGGAAAAAGTGAATATTCAAAACATAATGAATAGTGGATTTGGAATTGTCCTAGAGAATTGTCTTACAGAGGTTCAGTTCAAGTTGTTTTCAAAATGACCTTTACACACAACTGGAATATAACATGTTAACTCAAGCACACATGCACATCCACACTCACATACACTGACACAGTTTTTGTTTCAAACATGTAAACTGCATTTCTTTTAAGTAGTTTTGTTTTGTTTTGTTTTGCAAATTTGTTAAAAGCAAATCGAATCTTTTGTTTTCTCAATCATGATAAAATTTTTGATTAGAGGATTTACCAATTTGAGTCATGTGATTCATTTCCTACATATTCTATCAAAATATTTTTTCCTATCACTCATCTTATAGAAATCAAGTGTGAATGTAATAATTTTAATCCATTATGTAAAAACAAGCGTGTGTGTGTTTTAGTTCTTTTCAAGCAAATAACACATTATACCAATAAAAAATAATAGTAGGAACTGCTATGATATTTACGTGCTAGATCTAATCCTTCCCATTATACTTAATTCAATAATAGTTAAATACTCTTGCAAATTGTTGTTAGGCCATTTGATCTCTTTATTTCTATTAAAATAAAGTCTGCATTCATTTATATATAACACAACTGTAGTAGTTCTCTAATTTACCTACATAATAATACCATTGCTGAGCTTTAAGTAATACTGATTTTTGTTTCATGCTCCCCAAATTTATCTTCCATTTATTTTGTGTGTTGGCTAACATTAGAGTTTGCAAAATTTTCTTAGATGATTCTTGTATGCAGGAAAGTATGAGAATTATTTTAATATGTGGTTCATTACTGGGGAAAATGCATCCATTATAAATATGAACTATTCACATTTAATATTTTTAGAATTATTACTCCAATTTTCCAACTAATTATATCTTTCACATGTGAAGCAAAGAGAAACATTTTCATTTTGTGTTTTATAATAACAGCTTTATTTGATATAATGTACATGCTACAAAATTTATCCTTTCAAAATGTACAATGCAGTGGGGGTTTTTTGTTTGTTTAATTCACAGAGGTAAGCAACCAACACCACTAATTTCAGCATAGTTTCATCACCTCAAAAAGAAACCATTAGCAGTCTGAATTCCTTCCCCTCCAAACATCTTCTGGCAAACACTAATCTACTTCCTGTTTCTATGGGTTTGCCTATTCAAAATATTTTGTATAAATTTTATCATATATTATGTAGCTTTTGTTATTAGTGTCTTTTATTTAGCATAAAGTTTTAAGGTTTATCAGTCTTTTAATATGTGTCAGTACTTCACTTATTTTTATTAATAAATATTTCATTACCACTGGTACGGATATGCCAGCTTTGTTTACCCATTTATTGGTTCATGAACATTTGGGTTATTTCAGCTTTGACATGATGAATAAGGTCGCTATGAACATTAATGTACAGGTTTTTGTATAGGCATCTGTTATTTTTTTTCTTTTGATTATATAACTAAAATTGTAATTGCTGAGTCATATGGTAACTCTCTATATTTTTTGTTTTGTTTTAGGAAGCTCTAAGTTGTTTTCTACAGTAGATAAATCATTTTATATTCCTGCCAGCCATGTATGAAGGCTCAAATATCTCCACTTGCTCTTTAACACCTTTTCTTTCATGCCCTTTTACTTTAGCCATTCTAGTAGTCTCTAAGTATAGTTTTGCTTTGCATTTCCTTAATGCCTAATGATGTTGAGCAACTTTTCATGTATGTATTAGTTACTTTTTTTTTGAAGGAATGTCTATTCAAATCCTTTGCCCATTTGTAAAATTGGATTATTTGTCTTTCTGTTTTGAGTATAAGAGTTCTTTCTCTTTCTTGACACAAATGTTTTCAGATATATTCTTTGAAAACATTTCTTTTCTTGAGATGGAATCTCTAGTTTTCGCCAAGGCTGGAGTGCAGTGGTGCAATCTTGTCTCACTGCAATCTTTGCCTCCCGGAATCAAGCAATTTTCCTGCCTCAGCCCCCTAGTAGCTGGGACTATACTCGTGTGCCACTACACCTGACTAGGTTTTGTAATTCTAGTATGGAGGGGGTTTCATTGTGTTGGTCAGGATGGTCTTGATCTCCTAACCTTTAATCTACTGCCTCAGCCTCCCAAAGTGCTGGGATTACAAGTGTGAGCCATCACACTCAGCCTATTTGCAAATATTTTATTGTATTCCATGGGTCTTTTTTGACAATATCCTTTCAATTACAAACATTTTCAATTTCAATGAAGTTTAGCTTATTTCTGTCTATGTTTTTGTTATTTGTACCTTTTGTGTTATATCTAACAATGCATTGCCCAATCCAAAGTAATACACACACATACAAATGCACGCACATGTACACACACATAGCTTTTCCTCTATTTGTGGGTTCTGCATTCATCAATTCAACCAACCATAAACTGAAAATAATTGAAAAAAATTACCTCTGTGCTGAACATGTACAGTCTATATTTTCTTGTCATTCTCTAAACAATATAACAACACATAATTATATACCATTTACATTGTATTCAGTATTATAAGAAATATAGTAGATAATTTAAAGTATATAGGAAGATGTGCATGAGTTATGTGCAAACACTTCCTTCCGCATTTTATGTCAGGGACTTGAGCATCCAAGGCTTTGGTACCCACAGGAGGTCCTGGAACCAATTCCCTATAGATATCAATGGGTGACTATATATTTCACAGTTTCTTCATTTATAAATCAATGGACATTTAGATTGTTTCCATATCTTGGCTATTTTGAACTGGATATGCCACTATCTTTACAGAGTGATCAGATTAGCACCAGAGATCATTCATGCCAATATATACACATTGCCTCCATAGTAATTTTTAACACACTCTACATCTTTAATATATTCATGAAGAAATATAAAAGACATACTGAAGTTGAGGGACAGTCTACAAAATACTTGACTGGATACCTCAGAAGTATCAGGATCATAAAAGACAAGGGAAGACTAAAGACACCGTCACAGATTGGAGGAGACTAAGGAAACAAGGAATGAAATACAATGTGGTATATTGGTTTAAATCCTGAACCAGAATGCAGACATTATTGGAAAAACTGGTGAAACATGAAGAAAGTTGGTAGTTAATAGTAGTGTACTGATATAACTTGGATGTGTCTCCACCCAGATTTTATGCTGAAATGCGATCCTCAGTGCTAAAGGTGGGGCCTGGTCGAGGTGGTTGGATCATGTGGTAGTTTCTCATGGTTTAACAATATCCCCCCTTGATACTTTGCTTGCTATAGTGAGTTCTAATGAGTTCTGGTTGTTTAAAAGTGTCTGTCATCTCTCCTCCCACCCACCGCTTTGTCCTGCTTCTGACATATAAGATGCCTCCTTCTGCTTTGCCTTCCACCATGAGTAAAAGCTTCTTGAGGCCTCCCCAAAAGCAGATGCTGCTATGCTTTCTGCACAGCCTGCAGGAATTAAACCTCTTTTCTTTATAAATTACCCACTCTCAGGTATTTCTTTTTCTTTTTTTCTTTTTTGAAACAGAGTCTCATACTTTATCACTCAGGCTGGAGTGCAGTGGTGCAACCTTGGCTCACTGAAACCTCTGTCTCCAGGGTTCAAGCGATTCTTCTGTCTCAGCCTCCAGAGTAGCTAGGATTACAGGCATGAGCTACCATGCCTGGCTAATTTTCTGTATTTTTTTAGTAGAGATGGGGTTACAACAGGTTGGCCAGGCTGGTCTTGAATTCCCAACCTCAGGTGATTCTCCCGCCTTGGCCTCACAAAGTACTGGGATTACAGGAGTGGGCCACCACACCCGGCCTTAGGTATTTCTTTATAGCAGTGTGAGACTAGACTAATACACATACCAATGTGAAGTTTTTAGTTTTGATGCATTTAACCTATGTTATATTATGTAATATTTATGTTCTTATGTTAATAATGGAGAAAGTTGAAAAGGACAAGGGAACACTCTAAACTGTCTTTGTAGTTCTTTAGTAAGTATAAAATGATTTAAGAAAAAAAAATGAGTTAATATATACAGGAATGTATACTCAGAATTGTAAAGATTTAATATTTTCCCAAACATCTGGAAAGTATAAGAATTTTAATGCAAAAAATATATCATATAATAGGATTTATGGTCAAATTTAAAAGATTAATTGCAAAAATTATATGGAAAAGTAAACCTTAAAGCTCTGTTGAAAAAAGAATGGTTGTTTAATAATAAATTGGATATATGGTTAAGTAGATAGATATAGCTACATGCATATGTGATATATATGCATGTATTCCATAATAATTGATACTAGATTATTATTACAGCAAAAGACAATTGTGTGTGATTTGACCCGTCCTGAACAATACAACTTTAACTTGTGACATTATCTTCTTTATTTCCTACTCTCTTGACAAGCACTGATCTTAAAATTAGTCAGTAATATTCCTATCAATCATATTTGTCTTCCTGGAATAATTTCTACTTCATCTTCTTAAATCAAACTCCTCTGTCTTAAAATAAACACCTAATAGGAATTTTTTGCCCGACATCTGACTAAATAAGAACTGACAATATCTGTTTTGTAAACTTTATACTTCTTTGTAATTCTAAAATGAAAATTTTGTACTTATATAAATCCTAATGATATGACTCCCTGTATTAGTTTGCTGGGGCTGCTATAACCACAGATTGGGTGGCTTAAACACCAGAAATTTATTTTCTGTAAGCTAGAAAAGCAGTTCTCACTGTTCTATGGGCTAGAAACCTAAAAACAAAGTGTCTGCATGTCTCCTTTCTCCTGAGGACTCTCTCTTCCACTTGTAGATAGTCTCCTACTAGCTGTGTCCTCATCTGGTCTTTTCTCTATGTGTACATACCTAGTGTCTCTTTGTATATCCAAATTCCCACTTTTTATAAGGACATCAGTCATATTGGATTAGAACATTACCCAAATGGATCCACTTATTTATATTCTGAGGTCCTGAGGTTGGAACTTCAGCATATTAATTTGGGGAGAAGACAGCATAATTCTGTCCATAGCACTCTCCATTAGATTGGGATTTATGAAAAGGTAACACATAACTGTCTTTTTAAATATTTTTATATAGTTGCTGAATGAATGAATAGAAAATGTGTAAATGAACATTGCTCCACATGTGGAAGTAATTTGTGACTTTACTTTTATTTACAATATGTTCTAAATGAAGCTGACTGCCTCAATCCATTAGTGATTGAACAGCTTAAATCAAGTAGCAATATATTCACAATGTAAGACAGTAATAGTCATTTTGAAGTTGACTATAATATTAATTCACAGTTTTCTCTGTCATTTTCCATTTCATTTACATAGGGATTTTAAAAAGGAATGTCTTAAAAACAGAAAAATTCAATGTGATTATATTATGCCAACCCATATGTTCTTGAGCTAGGTTTCTGAAGCTGGTTCCTTTAAAGACTAGGTTTACACTCTTCCTGAGCTGTTTCCTTGTTAACAGGCAATCATTTTCCTGACTGAATTTTACATAACAGCTCTTACATAAAAATTGGCTCCTTAAAAGTTTTTATATTCGTTTTTAGTTTGAAAAATATAGAAAAGAAAATTATATTTTAACTGCACACAGGCATGCTTTAAAATAATTTCAAAGCATAATATAATTAAGGAATGTAAAATTACACGGATATTGATCTATCATATATTTTAGCATACTTTTTATTAAAGTATATTTACACAAAAAGCATACAAATAATAAGTTCACAGATCAATGCATTTTTGTCAAAGAAAATTGCCAATACAACTGGCACCCAAACAAAACATAAAACCAGCTCCCCCTAATGCCTCTTCTGCATGACAATAACTTCCTCTCAAGGTAACACCAACCTTGACTTAGAATATACACCAACCTTGACTCCACATACTTTATTCTCTAGAGGTTTCAAATTCATACCAATTATATCATACATTATGGTACTTTTAAGTCTAGCTTTACTTGCAAGCATCCACTCAGAAGAAAAGGCTTGTGAGTCCATCCATGTTATTGTACGAGCATTAATTTGTATAGTATTCCACTGAATAGCTATACTTTGCCCATTCTACTGTTGATGAATATTTGGGTTGTTTTCATTATTTGTTTTTCCTTATTTGAAATAAATGCTACTATTAGAATTCTGGTACATGTGTTCCGCTATAAATATATTTCTGTATTAGATTTCTGGGTTATAGTGTATGTATAGTTTGATAGTATATTCTGCCAATAGTTTTCCAAAGTGGTGACAGAAGTTTTCATTTCTGTCTTCTCTCTCTCTCTCTCTCTCTGTCCTTCTCTCTCAAGATACTCCACTTGAAACCCAGCCACCATACTTTGAGTAAGAGAAGAAGTGACGATGTTAGTTGATCTCACCTGACAGCATGCATCAACTACTCAATGTAAGTGAGAAAACCCTCCCATGAGTCTTACTTCCAAACTTCATGCCACCCCAGTTTGTGCCAAGCAGAGAAGTCCCCACCAAGACCTACTCCACTTGGAGATTTGCAAGTAAAAGTAAATATTGCCATTGTTTTGCTCTACTAAGTATTGAGGTGATTTGTTATGCAAATGATTATCGGAAAGAGGGAAATTTCATTAACTATTCAGATAGCTTTTAGATGATGATAATAAATCTGTGAAAGATTTATAATACATTTATCACTGGGAGCATATCTCCTTTATCAATCAATCTTTTTTACCAGAAAATTGATGAGGACTATAAAATCTGTTTTTTGTGCTATAGCTTAAAGAAGACCAAATAAAAAGTACGCATCTGTACATTTTACATTTTATAATGTTTTGAAAGCAGAAATTAATTTTGCTAAATATTCATACATGAAAATTAGCAGTTGTGTTAGTGAAACATTTTATTTCTAAATGTGTTCTCCCTTTTGTGAAGTAAAAAAATCTTTGTATTTCTAAAACATACTTAATTTCAAATTTGTAAATTATGTGATTGGTTGTAGTCTTTAGCGTATCTCACAGAATAAAAATGCCATGAACTATTTTCAAAACAAATTATAATAATATGTCTTTTATGAGGTTGTATTCTAAAAAGCTATAAATTTTAGCTAAAAATGAACTCTGTCTCTCTCTCGAAGGCACTAAACCAAAAATAAAAAATTTCTAGTTTAAAATAAACTCATAATGTATATTTTTAAACTAAATTTCAGTGAGGTGCAATTTAAACAATAAAGTATACTCATTTTAAATGCCCATATTGATGAGTTTTGGCAAATGTGTATGTTTAGATAACCAGCACTACAATTAAAACACAAATGCTTCCATAACAATGACAACATTTCTTGTGATACTTTCTCATTATTTTCCCTCTAAACACACCTGGAGCTCGTAACCACTGACCTGCTTTCTGTCACTGTAGATTAGATTTGTCTTGCCTAGAATTATGGATAATTAGAAGGTATAGTATATGCTCCTCTGGGTTTGGTTTCTTTTTCTCTATATAAACTTATTCAGATTTATTCATAATGTCTTCAAGATTAATATATGCAGGAGGATAATTATTGAATCATATATTAAACCCATATCAAACTTTAGAACAAATTCCCATAGTGCTTTGCCAAAGAGGATTTAACCTTTTGTGCTCTGGCCGGGAGAATTTCCCAACTGTACATCTTGGCCAACACTAGGTACTGCCAATCATTTTAATTTACCTATTATAATATAATGTAGCTTGTAGTGTGGATGTAGTCTTATCTTTTTGTAGCTTCAATTAACATTTGCTTGATGACTAATGTTGTTAAGCCTATTTTCATGTCCTTATTGGTTATCTGTATATTTTATGAAATATCTGTTCAGATTGAGTTGTCTTTTTATTACAAGTTTGTAAGAGTTTCATTGATTTGGATACTAGTAGTTTGTTGAGATGTATTATTAATGATTTCACCTACTATGTGACTTCAATTTTTATTTCTCTAATTTGTCTTTTTCATAGCAAAATGTTTTAGTATTGATGAACTACAATCTTTATATTTCTTCTTATACTGTTTGGAATTTTTTTGCTGTCTTTAATGTTTTTGTTTTTTGGCTTACCTCAAGATCATCAACATTTGTTCCCTATGTTTCCTTTTAGAAATATAGTAGTTTTAGACTTTATCCTTAGTTTTATGCTCCATTTTGACTATTTGCAGTGAGAGAGAGAGAGAGAGAAAGAGAGAGAGAGAGCAAGAGAACATGTGTGTTTATTCATAGTAGAAGATAAAGGTTAAGCTAAAATCTTTTATTGTTGGAATATCTGGGAATTTCAGCTCTGTTTGTTGAAAATACTAATTTGGGCCATTGACTTAACTGCACCCTTTGTCATGTGTATATGGATCTATTTCAGAGTCTATTCTGTTTGATCAATCTACTTCTATCCTTAATTCAATACCAAACTGTATTGATTACTATAGGACAATAATAAATCTTGAATTCAGAAATGTTTTGACTATTCAATATTTTTTGGATTTTCATATAAATTTTATTATCACTTTATTTTTATATCAAAGCCTCATGTGATGAATATTGATAGAGATTGCATTTAATCTATACTTCAATTTAGGAAGAATTTTTATCTTAACATCAAATTTTGTATACATTTATGTTTGTTAGTTTTTCTCAACAATGTTTTATAGTTTCAGGTTTGAATCTTTGTTAAATTTTTGTGTTTTATTTTTTATGGTGTTATGAGTACTACCTTTAAAATCTCCCTTTTTGATTGTTTGTTGCTAATGTATAAAATTATAATTGATATTTTATATTCCCCTTCTATCCTGTGACATTTTCTGCTGATTATCTCACTGACTAAATGCTCCGATTAATTTTAGTAAGTTTTTATTTTTTTGTAGTTTCCTTAGGAGTTTTGACATACATATTTATGCCTTTTGGCTTGTCTAGAAACAAAATATTTGATGCCAAAAATTGTACATATTATGTTTTTTAAATGTTTGAATATCATGTTTTCCATTATAAAAAGAAATTTGTGACTTTTATTGTTGAAGCAGTTAAATTACTTTCAAATCAGTTATCTGCTTGTAAACTTTGCTAATATAGGACTGAAATACATGCTAACAGGTGTATTTCATCTTACATTGAGTGTGTCCCCATAAGTTGAATGCCCCAGTAGATACCTAACAACTCTTCACCTTGGCTGGTCAAAACTTGAAAGTCAATCCAACCTGTGAAGCTCTGGGAATAGTTCAGTTTACAATTTTCCATTCTTTTTAAAGGGGGACGCATTTATAAATGTTCAGTCCAATATATAGCAAAGAATCTCTGAGATTCTTTTACTATATATATATCCTTCTTGAAACTCTGTCCTCTGACTTCAAGCTTCCTTAGACTTTCTGAATGCTAATTATCTTTTTTAACTCAGCTAAATTGTTGGGCTCATATTGAATACCTTCTCCATGTCCTTGCATTTCTGAAATTGCCTTAAAGCATAAAGCCAGAGTGACTGGGCTCTCAATTTTCTTTGTTTCCATCTGTTAGAGATTACAGTATGGTGCTTCCTCTTGTCCAAAATCTGGTGATAATTATCTCATGTAGTTTTCTAACTGTATATGTTGCAAGCTCAAGTTATGAATGTCTGTTCTACATAATCAGCAAGGTAAGTAACAAAATATAGTTTATTTTAAAAATCACATCAATAAAAGAAAGCAAAATATTCAATCTTTGTAATTAATTTAATCACATCAAACTAATAAATGAATGAATTCCCAGTTTAGAATACTATCACTTTAAATATTTTAAATGAGTAACACTATATCCTGAGAATCTAAAATGATTGACCATATGTGTATATATACAAGTGTATATACACACAGACAACATCTGTGTGTATATTGTGTGTTGTCTGTGTGTGTGCATAAAGTTACACACACACATACACACACAGGCACATATGTGTATATATATATATACACACACGCACACTACAAGGATATATATTATATATATTATTTATATATATCAATATATTATTTATTACATCTATCCTTATAGTGGGTGGAGAATTTGTATAAAATTAAATATTTTCTAATTTTATATAAATATTATATAAAAGAAAGGCTTAATATCCTGTTGAAAACATAATATATTTTGAAACAATATTATGTTCATAAAATATAAAACAAAGGAGTAATAATTTATATTGCACATACAGGGAAGGTTAGAAATTCCTACAGTGTCTTAGTGATGGTGAAATAAATCACAATAAATGCAGTCTTATTTTTTACAAAAAATAGCATGTTTCCTTCATGGCATATGTTCAACAAATGCATTTGTTGATTTTTTCATTAACTTTTTCGTAACTATCCTAACCTATACTTTTATAATCAACTAATTCTTAGCTTTCTTATTTCGAACCAAGAACATGTATTAGTTAGTCTATAAGTTGTAGTGAGCCTGTATAAAGTAGAAAAAACTGGGGCATATAAGCTGTTTTCTAGTTGCATAAAATAATATATAATATTTTTATCTAGATGAATACATGTGAATTGAACAAACCAATATAAGGAGAGCAATCTTTGTCTATTCAGAATAAAATTGAAAATTTTTTCTTTGTTTGTAGGTACAATATTCAGTGGCAGAAATGGTCTCTAAACTAAGCCTCTTCTTGCAACAGATTTCACACCTCTTTATCCAACACCTCTTTATCTCTTTTCAATAATCTTCTTTGTTACAGTGCTAGGGAATATCATTTATTGCACTCATAATAGCAGTCAAGCCAGCATATTGAAACAAAATAATGTATATTTTAATAGTTAGATATGGTGATAAAGTGTAATATTGGAGATTTGATTTGACACCAAACGTTTAAATGCACTTTAGGCTTTACCTGCTGTATTGATAGAATTACAGGCAAATTAAGTGATGAAGTTTGTGACAGGTACAAGAAACAAATGATAAATATTAATATAAAATAACGTGAACAGTGTTAACAGTAGAATCCTATTCATGGTGAATCACGTTTCACTTTTCTGATCCATACGCCACATCTTAATTCACTTTTATCACTCCGTTTTGATGTAACCAAAAGAGTGATATGAAGAATTTGGGGGAAGTTGGAGATCATATATTGAGGGATATGTGTGTGTGCATGCACAATATTAATATGATGCATAAAATATATTATTGTAAGCCTCATTCTTGATGAGAATGGGCACTGTTGACCACGGTGTCCAAAAATAATTAATGTGGCTAAACGGAGACAGTTTATGCTTCCGTCACAGAATGCCTATTGCAAAGGTGACAATGAGACCTGTAATATTTTTCTATGCTTATGAGTAAAATACGTAGAAGAAAAATGTTGATTTTTCAATATTAGGAACAAAATAACGTTTCAATAATAAGGAATTTTCAGCTGTTATCACATAGGACCACCGTTTGTAGGCTACATACTGACTAAAACATTGTAATGTGGTACATGACTGTGTCTTAGATCACGTGTCAAAATACAAGTCTACTTTGTACAATTCAACTTCTAGAAAAATTCATGTATATTATTGTGAGTAAAAATAATCTACTGACATTACTCACTCTGAAGTTTCTTTCATAAAACCATTTTGAATATTTTCCCAAATATGTTAGATTTTCCTTCAAAAAGGCATTCTAATACTGTTCATATTTTTATTGCAAAGAAAACAATTCAGGTAGATATATAATGTTCACATATAAGTTGTTGTAGACAAAACCGTGTCCTCCCAAAATTCTTATGTTGAAGTATTAACTCACAAGTGACTGTATTTGGACATGGGGCCTTTAAGCAGGTTACTAAGGTTAAAGGGTGTCATAAGGGTGAATCCCTAATCCGATAGGACATGTGTCCTTATAAAAAAAGAAAGAGACACCAGAGCTCTGTCTCCACCTGTGCACAGAGGAAAAGCCACATGAGGACACTGCAAGAAGGCAGTTGTCTGTCTGCCAGGAAAAAACCTCATGAGAAACTATCCATGCTAGTACCTTGATCTTGGACTTCTAGCCTCTAGAACTCAGAGAGAATAAATCTGTATTGTTTTCACTACTTAATCTGTGGTATTACAGCAATTCAAGCAGACCCAGACAGATTCTGGTACTAGGAGTGGGATGCTGCTGTAACAAGCACCTAAAAATGTGCAAGTGGCTTTGTGTTTGGATGGGTGATGGTTATAGACTGGAAGATTGTTAAGTGTATTCTAAAATAAGATTAGATTCCCTTGAAGAGATTAATAGTAGAAACGTGAATGTTAATGGTGATTCTGATGAGGTCTCAAAAGGAAATAAGAGACATGCTATGAAACTGAAGGAAAGAAGACCCTTGTTATAAAGTGGCAAAGAATGTGGCTGAACTATGTTCTAGTGTTTCCTGGAAGGTAGGACTTAAAAGGAATGAAGTCATATATTTAGCTAAGGAAATTTCTAAGCAAAGAGTTAAAGATATGACCTGATTTCTCTTTATTGCTTAATGTAAAGTACAGGATAAGAAAAATAAATTGAATAAATTGTTAACCATAAAGAAATCAGAACTAAAAGATTTGGAAAAATCTCAGTTATCCATTTTGAAAAAAATGAAACGTATTTTAAAGAAAACTCCAAAGATGTGGCTGGATAGCCACTCCCTAAGCTGGATATCCATGGAGTTAACCATCTCAACAGAAAGCAGGAAGAGTGATAGGATGACACAAGCACAGTCACTGTCAATTTCTTCAAAATGGGAGCAGAAATGGGATGAAATAAAGGAAGACTTACCAACTTCTGGATTTCCTCAGGAAAATACAATAGACCTATTTGGATGTCAGCATGCTTTATTCATCAAGAAAAGGGAAGACTGAAAATAAATGCAATTTAGAAATTATCGGGGCTGCCACTCCTACCACAAGAACAGGATGCAAAGCTTTTTTATACGGAATTTTAGAGGACAGGCTACCCTGCCCATTTTCTGAGACAGGGCCACCACAAAGAGCCAACACAGTAGAATTGGAAGGCAGAGAATTGAGCCAAAAGAGATTATTCTGCTGGAATATGCCTTGGCTTGGGTTTGGACTTGCTTGAGACACATTACCCATTCTTCTTTCTCATTTCCTTTTTTGAATGAAAATATTATCCTATGCCTGCCCCACCAGTGTTCGTTAGAAACACATAACTTATCTAGTTTCGCAAGTTCACAGTTAAAGAGGAATTTTGCCTTGGGAGAAATTGTACCTCAGGTCCTACCTGTTATTGAGTTAGATGATCATTAGGTGAAATTTTGAACTCAGAACTCATGCTAGCATTGGTTAATACGTTTAAGGGCTGTTGGGATGGAGAGAAGGTATTTTGCATGTGAGAAGGACTAAATTTTAGGGGAGCAAAATGTAGAATGTTATAGATAATTAAGGCGAGCCTAGGGTAGAATGTTATGCAACATCCGTATACAGAAGTCCTGTCCTCAAACATGGGGTCTTTAGGAAAGTAAGCAAAAGTTAATTGAGGTCATATGCATAAAATATGGCTAGTGTCCTTAGAGGCACAGACTTAGGATATGAATGAACAGAAGAAAAGCCAACGTGAAGACACAGCAATAAAGAAGACCATCAACAAGCCAAGCAGAGGCCTCATTAGAAAACAAACTTACACTTCAACATCGATATTAGACAGATCAACGAGACAGAAAATTAACAAGGATATCCAGGACTTGAACTCAGATCCGGAACAAGTAAACTTAATAAACACTTATAGAACTCTCCACTTTAAATACACAAAACATACACTCTTATTAGCACCACAGCACACCTACTCACAGGTTTAAATGAAATATTGGTTGGCTGCTTGTTTGTTATTTTCTTTCCTCATATTGTTCCTGTCTCCATTATTAAGAACAATTATTGGTATAAAAGAGGTTTTCAATACCCATTTTTAGACTACATTCTAGCCTGGGCAATAAAGCAACACTTTGGTTCACTCTCCCTCTTCCTCTTCCTCTTTCTTCCTCTCCTTCATTTTTTAAAATTTATTTATTTTTCTTTCTTTTTCTCTTTCTTTCTTTCTTTTTCTTTCCTTTTAAAAAAAATAGAAAACAAACTTACTGATATCTTGATATTGGGCTTCTACAGAACTGTGAGAAAATAAATTTTGATTGTTTAAGTTAACACATTTTGTGGTTTCTTGTTATGGCAGCCTGGACAGACTAACTTAAGTCTATGCGTTCTTTATGTTAAAAGAGTTAGTAAATAAATCATTAAGTTTCTTAAATTTACTGTCAAAGGATTATGATCAATGTAAAAATAATTCAATCCTTTTTCAAATATAAGCCATAGTATTTTATGTGGCTTTTGTTTCAAAAATTAAGAACTTTATGTACCAGAGGCAGTGGTACATGCTTGTAACTCCAGCACTTTGGAAAGCAGAGTGTTACCCAAGCTCAGGAGTTTGAGATCAGTCTGGTGACATAATGAGACCTCGTCTCTACAAAAATATAAAAATTAGCAAGGCATGATGGCATGCCTGTAGTCCCAGCTACTCAGGAGGCTGAGGTCAGAGGACCACTATAGCCCAAAAGGTTAGGCTGCGGTGAGCTGTGATGACACCACTGCACTCCAGCCTGAGCAACAGATAACTTGTCTCAAAAAGAAAACAAAAAATACTGCTTGTTTTTACCTCTTGTGTCTTGAATATTGTTATCTTTTTATAGGAAATTATATCTTGAGCTAGACTTTACTGTTTTCTCAAGGCAAGGGTTTGTCACAGCAATTATCAGATGATCACAAAATTCTTATAACTCAAGCAACTTTTCTTCTAGAAACGAGGTGAACCATTTTTCATGGGATACTAGGGCACGAATTATTATGGTTTCCATGCATGTCCATATTACTTTAAATGCTTCATATTAAATATGAATGAGTTATATTACTATGCATGGTGGGGAGTTGGTACTTAACTACATTCTGCCATAGCTTGGTTAAGAATCAGCTAGGATTGTGAATTAGTGAAAGTGTAAGTAAGTTCAACCATTGTGGAAGACAGTGTGGCAATTCCTCAAAGAGCTAAAGACAAATACCACTCGACACAGCAATCCCATTACTGGATGTAGACCCAAAGGAATATAAATTGTTATATGAGGTAGACACATGTCTGTATAAGCTCATTGCAGTATTATTCACAGTAGCAAATATATAAAATCAATGTCAATGCACATCGGTGATAGACTAGAAAAAAAAAATGTAGTACACATACATGGTAAAATACTATACAGCCATACAAAAAGAATATTAGATCCTTTTCAAGGACAGGAATGGAGCTGGAGACCATTATCTTTAGCAAACCAGAGCAGGAACAGAAAATGAAATACTGCTCGTTCTCACTATGAGGAAGCTAATTGATAAAAACACAGGAACACACACTGGCTGGCTCCTATTGGAGAGTTCAGGGTGGGAGGTGGGGGAGGATCAGGAAAAATAACTCATGGGTACTCAGCTTAATACTGGAGTGATGAAATAATCTGTATAACAAACCCCCATAACACAAGCTTACCTATGTAACAAACCTGCACTTTTACCCCTGACCTTAAAAGTTTAAAACAACGAAGGGCAAAACATACACACACATGAATTAGAAGTATTAAAATGAATGCACTTATTTAAAAATACATTAAGAAATTTCACTTGCTGTGCTTTGTAAATGTTGGCATAATTAATATTTTGAAATACTTTTATTGGCCACTGATAATTCCTCCTAAGAAAGACCTTCAATATTGTCATATTGTGTTGAACTATATCACTCGCCAAAAAAAAAAAAAAAAAAAAAACAAAAAAAAAAAAAAACAAAAAAAAAAAAAAAAAAAAAACACTTAAAATCACACGACATAGTTTTCATAAAACATTATCCACAAATAAACTTTTAAAGCTGCTTTATGATTAATCCAGAGTAAAACTTGCCAGTTCTATTGACCACTGTAGGCATTCAAGATCCCATGGCACTCTTTGAAAAAGCAAAGGTATTAACCCTGCAGTTCTGGCTTTACTCCAAATCTATTAATTAAATTCTTCCTACCTTATATTCCCCATGTATTTCCAATTAGACAAATTATTTTTCATTTCTTTTCAATATTACTGTTGGGAAGTAGTTCTGGCCCAAATATCCTATATATGTTCTCCCTTGGAATTTCACTTTTCAACACAGTTTGAAATTTGCAATCAATGGTATCTCTATATTTAAGGTATGCTGCCATCTAATAAACTGTGGCAATGTGCACTATTGGACATTGTATAGAAAATTTTGTTCAGCCAAAATGTGGCATTTTGCTTATTTTTTTTTTCATTTCTTAATCATAAAACATTATAAGAGAAGAGGAAATGGTAACTTTCAAGATATTTTAATGTACAGAGAGGGATTTCCTGACAAGAAAGCAGAAGTTGATGCTAATCAAAACAGAGATAAGAATTGCCAAGCTTTCTTTCCTTTCTTTCCTTTTTTTTTTTTTTCTTTTTTTAACTTTAAACCTCACAGCCGGCTATGTGGTGAGAACAGATGGGATGAATTACATATTTAATAGTCTTTGACATCACCTCAAACACCTTTTGTCCTGTAAATGGAACTTTACTATTTTTCCACTTATTGCAGTCATAACATTGCTGCATTTTATTAAAATGTTACAGATAAACTAAAAGAAACATATTAAAGAGTTTAAGTTGTCCATTACAAATTGACAAAGCAATATCAAAGAGAATGCTAAAAATTCTATTTTAAATGCCAATTTAGTTTTTACTCTAGGAATAATGTGTTATCCTTCTTCAGTAGTTAAAAATTATCTTTTTTTTTTTAATTTTCTGACATTACAAGCATTTGTAAGTCGATGTTTATTTCAGGAATCTAATCACTGTCAAAGAAGCATGGTACAGAAGATGATGCCAGCAGAACCTTCCTGGCTTTCTGACAGAGTTGTTATTTGTAAGTAGAATTTGATCATGATGGATTAATCCATTAATTCATCAAATATTATTTGAATATCTACTATGTAATAGGCATGGACCTAAGTGTAAAATAGTCCTTAACCTGAAAAAGCTTTCATTTTATTGGGTAAGAAAGACAATAAACACCTAAGCAAATAAATATATAAGCTCAAGTGGTTATAAGAACTAGGGGAAAAGAGGAGAATAAAGAGATTGTTGAAGAAATAATAATATGTATCTAAGGTGGTCAGAGATGCTCTCTCTGAAAAGGTGCTGTTTGAACAAAATCATTAAACAGAGGGATAGTGAGCAATGTAGAACACATAGAGAATTTTTTTCCAAATGACACAACCATACTTGTATGTTACTTGTTATAGAAGGGTGAGAAGCTGTTGGAGGGCACCATATCTGCATTAAAATAAGCAAAGGGAAGAAGAAATGCTTGGGTGGGAATAGAAACTTATATGGGATAATGTGAAGACATTGGCTTTTTTAATGAGTGTGTTTAGGCTTGAAGGTCAAAAGAAAAGTATAAGGGACTTAGTATAGAGTCTCTTGAAATAATGCAAGTTTGAAACGGTGGTCACTTAGACCAAGTGTTAAGCAATGGTGATTAGCAGCCATTGAATTCTGGAGGTAATTTTGAAGCTGAAACCTGTGAAAGATCTGATGGATCAAATGTGTATGGAAGAGAAAGAAGAGTGAAGAATCACCAGGAGGATTGTGTCCTCTTACAAGAATAAAGTTGCAATTTAATGAGATGAGTAAAAGAGGATGTAGTGGATTAAATAGTATCTTTCCCCAAATTCCTGTCAATACAGAATCTCAGAATGTAATCTTATTTTGAATCAGGGTATTTTCAGATCCTTAAAAAAGATGTGGACGAGATGATCCTGGATTAGGGCAGGTCCCAAATCCAATGAGGATGTCCTTATAAGAGACAGGAAAGAACTCAGAGACACAACGAGAAGAAGGCAATGTAAAGACAGAGCCAGAGATTGGAGTAATGTCTCTACAAGCCAAGGGGCACAAAGATTACTGGGGATTAACAGAAGCTAGGAGAAAGACGTGAAGTGGATTCATTTTCAGTGCCTCTGGAATAAACCAATACTGCCAACACCTGATTTCAGGTGTTGAACTGAGAGATTAAATTTCTGTTTTATTAAGCCACCAAGTTGGTGGTAATTTGTTATGGCTACCTAAATGAGAAGGAATAAAAGCCAAGAAGAGAGAATTTCAAGCCGAAGATCCTTCGCCAAATATTAACAAGTTAGGTAAGATGAATAATTGGAATTGAATATTGAGTTTAATGACGTAGAGATCACTGGTGACATTTTAAACAGTTACTTTCATGGAGTGTAAGGAAGCAAGTACTTAATTGGCTTGGATTTCAAAGAAAATGAACAACAGTTAATTTTAAGTTCAGGTTTTGATGTTTAGAAAGTTGCTGAGTTTGGAAATAGGAGCAGAAAAACAGGATAGATGCTTCAGTTGGATGTAGGTTCAAAACACAGAAGGATTGATTTTCCTAGTTCACCCTAATAAAAATATGTTGAAGTCATTCTAGTATTCTTAGTGAACCACAGATTTCATGAGAAATTTACATGTTGCCATTATTGCAACACAGTTAGAATAAATGTGGCTATGAATAAATAACAGTATAATATTAAAATGTCTTCTATTCTGGCTCTAAACAACAAAAAAGCTCAAGTATCCAAAATTTGACAGATCACTATATGACATTTAATTTCTATAATACTGAACCTACAGAATTTTAAACACTATTGACAGCATCACATAAATGTGAATACTGTTGATTATAACAGGTTTTACATAGTTTTGTCAAAATTATTAGAAACATGGAAGACCTGTTTTCCTCATTTAGTTGTATCATAATTAAAAAATTATGTAATTTATGTAATAATAATGACAGACAATATTGACATGTATTCTTTAAGCACTAATAATGTTTGATTAATTTGTTATGCTTCTGATTGACTCCCTTTGTATACATTTTTATTATCTTTTTATGTTTTATTTTTTATCATTCATATTAAAATTACTTGAAACTATGTTTGTGGGAAAATTAAGTCATATGTATTTTACTAAAATCTCCATAGAACTAATTTATTTTTGATAGATTTATAGCACATTAATTTTTTTTTTATTGAAATTGTCCTGATTTACTGACACTATACTGTTTTCATTGAGATAAGAAAATTTTGAACAAAATATTCTACCATGATTTTACTCATCATTGATTATTTGATCATTGAGAATATTATTGACTATATGCTTTGTCATTGTCAATTTAAAGTTTGTTGCTATTGTATCTACAAAGTCAAAATGTCCCATGCCCATCTTTTAGCTCTCAATTTGTCTTGAATGTTTATTTTTGTGTCAGTTTTACACAGAATTGCTTTTTATCATGTTCACCCATTTATTATTTGATTTTACTTTGTATTCTTTCTTGAAAGTATAAAATTCCTCAGTTCACTTTACTTCATTTTTTACCACCAGTAAAAATATGTTAACATTTTATTATTTTATTTATGTACATTACTCTGTAGAATTCTATTCAGTCACAGTTGCATATTTATGCCAATTTTGTGATAATAAGTATGTATGAAATGAAATCTAGGAGTAGATTTATGTTTAGAAAATACATAAGATAATTATGACATACCTTGTGAGATATTTTCAGCATTGCACTTTTACTCAGAAGTATATTACTAATTCAATTTTTTATATAATTAGTACCATTTTATTAATATGTATTATGTACTTTCTGTGTGTCTTGACAGATTAAAGAATAAATAATAGACAATAAACAATGAGTTAAAAATTGTTGGATATAAACAGGGAATTGACCAGGTGCAGTGGATCACACTTGTAATCCCAGTACTTTGGGAGGCCAAGGCAGGAGGATCACTCGAGCCCAGGAATTCGAGGTTGCAGTGAATTATAGTCATACTACTGCACTCCAACCTGCACAACAGAGCATGGCCCTGTCAATTAAAATAAAAGTAGACAGAGAGAAAATTAAAGGAGAAAATAAACTAGTATCATTTTCATTTTGGTAAGTAGACTTTGTTAAATTCTATAAAATTATAATGTACAAGAATTTGAAGCACTGGTATAGCATATGTACTGTTGTTAACCATTTTATTTGAATCTCTAATTTTAAAAAATTTTATAAGAGAAATAATTTACATTCCTGGCAAAAAGAATAACTTCTTCCATTTTTGATTAAGAGTTTGGTATTGAAATTCATGTGTTACTTTTAGTTGAAGGAATTATATTTACCCTCATTCACTGTACATACACAAAGGGAAACACAGCATATTAACTCCATACAGGGGACAGGCAAAATCTTTGTTGACCTATGTCCCTTCTTTCTAACAGAATGCTTTGCATGTTTTATCAGCTGATGACTAGTATTCATCTCCATATCCAAGATATTCCTTTACTTTAATTGGGTTCCACCCTCTCTGCTATCCTTCAAAAGTGCCTCCAGGAAAGTGGTGCTATTGTAGGACTAGCTCTTTTCTTAGGGATTATCATTCTGTATTGACTTTTGCCCCATTTTAATAGTTGTTTAGGTAAAGAGGGCAAATATAATAACAATTATTGCATCATAATGGGAACAGGAATCCTCTAGTTTATTTTGGGTAGTTTCTATTGCTACTATCATTTTACCAATCTTTTTTTTCTGCAATGCCTAACAAGCTGTTAAATTGATCCAATGATATTTTCACTTTAGATTTGATATTTTTAATCTCTATGTATTTTGTTGATTTCCTCTTTTATATCATCCACATCTTCATTTAAATTCTGGAGCATATTTATAACACATCCTTTGAAGTCCTTGTCTGTTAAGTTCATCATTTCTCATTTTTGGTTCTATTTCTATTGATTGAGTTTTCTCCTGGTAGTAATGGGATTTTCATGTCTTTTCATATAAGGAGTTATATTTTAAAAGATTCTGGCCACCGTAATTGTTATATTTTAAGTCTCTGAGTCTTGTGTTTTAAAGTATATTTAGTATTGGGGATTTGTTTTTTTTTTTTTCCCATTTATTTATTTTATTGTATTTTAGGTTTTGGGGTACAT
>NW_016107428.1:3923807-3946975 GCF_001604975.1 Cebus imitator
ATTTTAGGTTTTGGGGTACATGTGAAGAACATGCAAAATTGTTGCATAGGAACACACATGGCAGTGTGATTTGCTGCCTTCCTCCCCATCACCTGTATTGGGGATTTGTTTATTTGCTTTTGTTAAGCAGTGACTTGAAAATATGTTTAATCATTTCAAGGATACATATTATTTCCATGACACAACTGTTGGTATTAACCTGGATCACTGACAGAGGTAATGCTTGTCAGTTTTGTCCACTGAAAAGCTATTCTTGCTTTCTTTTTTCCTGTGTTCATTAGAAGCAAGTCACTATAAGTAGTCCATGCTTAAAGGGTAGAGAATTACGTGACCTCCCATTGAGGGCAGATTATCTACATAAATTATTTTGAATACATTTTTGTTGGAGAATTTGTCTCTTTTCCAGCATTAAGTTATTTATATAAACATTTATTTATATCAATACGAACTCATGAATATTTATTTTAAACTCTGGGTTATTATTCAATACTATATTATGTATTGTCTTGCTCAAATATTTCCATCTTAGGCCATTGGAAGCTTTTTCCCCAATGGTTCCAGTGTTCGTTTGACTTAATCTTGTACTTGTGTTTGTGTGCTTGTGTGTTTGTTTTGTTTTTCCTTTTTTTTTTTTTTGTGAGCAATTCTTCACTTTTTGGCATTACAACATGCTTCAAAATAATATCGTATATTTTTGATCCCAGTCCTAGAATGAATTATTTTACTGGCTTATTGTATTAGTGAATGGTATTACACATCAAGATCTAGGTGACAGGAGTATTGCATTAATTTTTTTGCAGAAAAAATTATGAACATATGTTATTTAATTCATAGCAGTTCTTTTCACTATCTGTGTGCTAATTCTAACATTTTGGTCTTCTGTGTGTCTTTCCTTATTGTATTTTTCTCTTTTTTTCCTACTTCATCTTTTATTCTTTTTTTCATAAGATGAAACAATAGAGATGATAAATTATATTGATTCTAAATACTGTTTTGTTCCTTTTATAAATGATGTATTTTTAACAACTTGCAAATTAGTGAGCAGTCAGCTTGAATTTAATGTTTGAATATGAAATTATTAGGAAAGTTCTGTTCTGGTGTTGATCTTAATTCAAGAGTATATATCTTTACCTGTGAAGTGATACTTAGTCCTATGACATGTCTCTTCTGGGATTTCATCAAAAAGTGTATTTTGTTTACCAAACCTCTATAATAATCATGTTTCAAACCTCAATTCTGCCTGTTAAGTAATATGAAGTGGCTGAAATTTCTGCATAAATTCTTCAGCTTCTGTCTATTTATTTCTATCATTTTTCTTCAAGACTCATCCTTTGCATGCACATTTAAGAATCTCCAAAGGGCTTGAGAGAAATCTGAATACAGAATTTCCGGATAACTGCTTCTTGGATGCTGCCTTTAAGATACATACACCCTGTATTTAAGCCCTTATGGTATTTCCAAACCTTGACCTCTAACTTTGAGCCAGTAAGACTGAATAAAGAAATAAGAGAGCAGGAAAGACATTATGTTAAAAGATGAGGAATTAGCATAACATCCAATTAATTTTCAAATACTGTGCTATTTTTCTTTCATATCATTTTCTTTTTATTTAACATTAAGAAGCAAGTATATGATGATAAAATATTTCCGTAAATGTATTTAGATAATTGTTTTCAAATAAAAATAAAATTTATAGTTTTAAATATGTTGCCAGAAAATTCTTAATATATTTGTTCTCATACACAAAATTTTACCAATAGAAAATATGCTAATTATACAAGTTATTATAGAATGAGTTAAATTTTTAAATTGTGAAAAAATCTAAGTGTATATACATATATGCATATATATACATATATGTATATACAAATACATTATATAATAATTAAAATAGCAAGTAACATATTAAAATAATGTTATACATAAAATAATATATCAATAATATATAGTAGGGCAATACATTCAATTATATATGAATAAGAGTTTAATGTGTTAATTGCATATATCATAATATATAGGCAATAATATAAATATAATAAATACTAATATATCTATAAAATTTTATATAAATATTTTATTTGACCATTACTATAACCATATAATTGTGGGATAATTGGAAACAAATAATGACACAAACAGAAATAATATTTTACAAATGATATAGCAATTAAATCTACTTTTTTCTCATTTAATACGTGAAAATTTGCATTTTAGAATAGCTTTTATTGATTAAATAGTATATTTAAACATTAAGAAAAGAAAAACATAGTCACCTTTGATTATGAGCCTATGTGTTTTCATTTCTACTTAAGTAATGTTAATATAAGCAATGCCACTTTAACAATATTAAACAGTTATTTTTCATATCACAAATTAGTTTATTCGCAGTCTACTATGCAAGAAAAGATACAATACAAGATGATAGTAAAATGTTAATTTGAATCATCAATAAAAATTTTAACAAATGTCTTTTCCTTTCCTCTTATAAAAAGTAAAATATGTTAAACAGATATTATAGATTTGCTGCCAATTATTTTGTGATTTGACTATGAAAGACTAATGGAGTTACTGAATGTGAGAGGATAAAACTGTGGATGACATGGGTCTGTGAATATTTTTGTTTTCCACTTTAAGCATTTTATCATATATATGTTACACCTATTCTTCTTACAATGTAGACTAGTCCAATTGTTTTAAAATTATTTCACACTTTTAAAATATTTTCTTTAATTTTAAGAAGTAAGCTTACTGTGAACTATATGTGAATATGAGACAGAGAAAAATATATAATGCATGAGAAATGATGTAATAAAGCCTATTTTACCTTTCTGAAACATACACATACACGTATTTGTGCAAAATTTTAGAATAATAACATTAATACCCATTAGTAGACCTTGTGAAAATATTAGATACATAATTATGAGATGTGCATTAGAATACATATAGATACAACAGAAGTGTTCTACTTCAACTGTTGAATAGTCAATTAACTGAATTGCTGGTGTTATTTTAAAATTTAGCATGTTCTCACTGTCTCCCTCATTAAAACCAGGAATCCTTGGTAGTGATCTTAGTATGAGATTCGAACTTTCAAATAATTTTTGGTGTTATTAATTCTAATTAATTATATTTTCTTGTTTAAAAGAAATGGCAAAATTATGTCATGCAACCATTATTATAATGTTTAGAGCAAAAATTCTTTTAAAACTGCTTACCAAATAACCTAGTAAAAATTATTGGTATTGGCTTGTTAGTTAGGATTAAAAAAATATATTAGTCATGTAACATAGACACAAACCACCATAAGAAAAAAACAAAATGAACCTAAAAGCAGCAGTCAAATCAGTCAAATATTCACAACAAATTAAAACAAAGAAAAAATAAACAAAATGCAGAATGAATGCAGTAGTGTGAAGGACTAACAGTGCAAAAATCAAACATTAAATACAGGAGAGGCATGATAAAATTTCTTTTGACCAATTCAACAAATTAGGGAATCAAACAATGTTGAATATGTTAGAAAGAGCAATTATTACTGCTGCTGAAAATATTAGAAAATAATTTAGATAGACAAATTATAAAGATAAGTTATATTAAATAAAAATAATACTGAATAGTACCAAAAATAAAAATGGAAAAAGGAAACCTTTAATTATATGTCAGGCAAAGAGCAATTAAAAGACCCTTATGCTTATATTTGCATATATTTGAGTTATATGAATACATGTTTTAAACTGTAGAATTACTCAAACTATAAAGCATTCACAATAAGAAATAACAAACTTTTCTGAAATATTTAATGAAAAAAATTAATAAAGAAACATCTACAGAGATTTGAGGAGGAAATTTTTTATTCAATAGTTTCTGTTTATTTAGGTCCGAGAGTGCATGTGCAAGATATTTTGAAGTCTGCAATGTCTGAGAAGGTTAAAGAGAATATATTTCCCTCAGATCATTTGTTAAAAATATAATTGATATATTGCAATTTACTAAGAAAGAGATAAAACAAAAATAAGGAAGACAATTTACACAAAATCCTGGTGAACCCTAAGGTAAATGAAAACATCTGTTAGGTGGATCAATGTTAGTCCAACACACTTGTTTTTAAACCTAACTATGGCAATTTTTAGTGACTTAAGCAAGTTATTTAAATCCTCTACCTCTATTTTCTTCATGTTAACCAATGATGATAATGCTTGTTTTCAGAATTAAACAATTTTTTTTTTCTGTAAAATCTATTGTCTGGACATAAAGTGTCTGCCATTAGACTGATCAAAATTGTAATGATGACATATCAGTCAAATGGGATATTTTGACTTGTGCTTTTTAAGATTTTACAACAAAGTGAAATATTCTTATATCTAAATAAATAGAAAGAAGGTACATAATTACATATGCAGTAAGATCCCAATTAACCTTAAAGAGAAAAATATAATTACACAAAAACTGAAAAAAAAAAGTAATAATGTAGTATTTGCGACGGTTGTTCTTGAATAGAGGGACAGAGATTATTTTTGGTTTTGTTTTTGTTTTGAGACAGAGTTTAGCTCTCGTCACCCAGACCACAATGCAATAGCGTGATCTCTGCTCACTGCAAGCTCCATCTCCCATTCAACCCATTCTCCTGCCTCAGCTTCCCAAGTAGCTGGAATTACAGGCACTCGCCACCATGCCCAGCTAATTTTTGTATTTTTAATAGAGATGCGGTTTCACCATGCTGACAGAGATTATTTTCTTTAATTGCCTGTAGGTTCCAAAATTTAAAAATAACTTGTGTCATATGAAAATAAAAACCAAATAGTAATTTTTTATAAATGGGCAGAATATTCAAACAACAGGATTTCTACATTAAGTCATCTTCCCTATCTTCAAATCTGTACATTTTCCTCCATTCCCACCTTTATTCTGTATTATATATGTGTCTAGATCCATATATAACGTAAGAAACACCATCCTTAAAAAAAAAAAAATCCTTAATCCCGCATGAAATAGTTAATTGTTTTAACTTCTTTAATTACCTTGCAACATTTTATTAGGGATTTTTTCAGATAGCTTTATCGTATGTGTGTGTAGGAGTAACTTTATATACTTTATTTTGAAGTAAGTTGCACATTTATTTAACTGTGATAGAATAACTATGATACATTTTATACATAATTACAACCTATCCTTAACAATTCCCCCCAATAAAAAGAAGGAAACAATAAAGACCTAGTGAAAAATAGTATTTAATTTAGTAAATAAATGAACAAGAAGAGAAATGAAATACAGCAACACTTAAAAGCAATTTCTACAGGCCAGCTGTGGTGGCTCACTCCTGTAATCCCAGCTCTTTTGGAGGCCTAGGCTAGCGGATCATGAGGTCAGGAGTTCAAGACCAGCCTAACCAAACCCCCAGCTCTACTAAAAATACAAAAATTAGCATGGGATGGTGGCACGTCCCTATAATCCTAGCTAGTCAGGAGGGTGAGGCAGGAGAATCGCTTGAACCCGGAAGGTAGAGGTTGCAGTGAGCTGAGATCTTGCCACTGTATTCCAGCCTGGGTGACAAAGCAGAGTGAGACTCCATCTTAAAACAAACTACAGAAGTAACACATTTATTTGTATTTATTTTTCTGTATTTAATTTGTAGTATCTTTTTCTCTGTGACCCCTCACATAAATCAACTTAAATCCTGCACTTCCTTTTACAGGAACCTGTATTTCTTCCTCTCCATGAGCAGTTTCTGAAATCCTCAGTTACTGTGATCTTCCTTTTCTGGAGGCTTATAGATCCTGAAACTGTACCAATCAATCTACCGTCTGATTTCATGTTACCTTGTCTTGCCTTTGGTTTCTTGTATTGATTTTAAGTTGCTTCTTAGATGTCTCCTGTTTAAATTGTAAGTGCCTTCAATTGTCAGATACACAGCAGGAGCTTAAAAAAATTCTTAGTGATTCCAGAAGGACAAAACAAGTAGAAGAATTAAAGAATGTTTTCAATCAACTAAAATTTTGCTGAACAGTCAACAGTCAATTTATTGTACAATGATAACATTTTGAGTCAAAATTATACAACGAGTATGAAACATAGCTAAGACCATTTAAGAAAGCAAAATATTTTGTCTTTGGCTATATATGATCATTCTCCTATTCTTCCTTCAGCTAGGCAGAATTCACTTAAAGGCTGCCTTTTCCTGAAATGTCTCTCTATTAAACTGTAGCTAATCCTTCCTTTTCAAACCATCAAAACTGGATTCTCTCACGAGAAACAGATTATTTTAGTTTCAAAGACAAAGTGGTCAAATTAATTCAGATGTGAGTAATTGTGAAGATGGATCCATTCCAGCCGTACATTCTCCTTAGAAGTGATATTTGCAGTGGTGCCACATTATAACCATCCCAACTGATTGCATTTGCACAGTGTACTATGGCCTATCCTGAATACTCTTCCCCTTCATTTATTTTTAAATGTTTTTGATCAGATGAATGCACTTCTCTTGCCCTGTTTGTTTATATATAAAATGACAAGCTTATGTCTGATGAGGTTTAAGGTCCCTTTTAGTTCTAAAATTCTGAAATAAACTGGCTACATTATATTTAATGCTTGAGATATTCCAGAAATTTTGCTAAGTACTTATTATACAAGCAGGTATTATTACATCTATCCAATAAGGAAGATGAAATTCAGAAAAAAAAGAAAATTCTGTAATTGCAAATATCCTGTTTTTTTCATTAGATTACATTGAATTTTCTTAACTTTCACTCCAGGGTTCAAATCTCTCTCTCTCTCTCTCTCTCTCTCTCTCTCTCTCTCTGTGTGTGTGTGTGTGTGTGTGTGTGTGTGTATGCGATTATAGACAGTGGCTTACAAAAAAATTAAAGCCAGATTGCAATACAGCTAGTTCTGCTTTCCTGTGAAGTGGCATTAAGTCTTTAAGTGGACAACTAAAAACCTCCATAGTGCTTCTCCTGTTGAAACTAGAGAAGTAAAAGAATAACTGAAAACTTAAAGTCATTTAACATCATTGTAAATTACTGTCAATTCCTTCTTTTTGGTATATGAGGAAATTCTGTATCTTGGCCTTATTTGTGTGTGTGTTTGGTTGTTTTGCATAGCCGTACAAGTTCAATCAGGACTTAATAATCAAAGATGGAACTCAAGTGGTGGGGAGCAGAGACGGAATTAATTTGCTCTACATAATATTAATAAACATAACAAAATACAAAATCAAATCTCCAGGCATCCTAAAGATAGGAAGGAGAATGAACAAAGTAATAAACAAGTGAGGACACAAAACAACATTAGAATTTGGAACTTGTAATCAAACCCAGTAGAAAAGTAAATAAATACATTTAAGAACAGAAGTAAATACTGTTCCCATGAGTATATACAGACTTAAGTTTAGGTTATCTAAAGTCCCAGTCAGTGAAGCACAGTACACAAGCAAGTGCATGGAATCCTGAAATGACCATTCATATGGATGGAAGCTCTTTACTGTTGTGTATTTGGCAGATTATTTTTTGATCCCTGCCATATTTTTTGGCAGGTGTGGCTGGGATAAGGTTAAATAAATAAAGCAAAATAAAATATATTATTTTATTATATATAGGAATATTATATGTTTATATAAATGTATATATAGACAGAAAAATAGAGCTAATGATTTTTTTTTGTTTTAATGTATCTAAGATTCATCATGAAAGCTAGTAAAACATTCATATTCGAAGGTTCCACCATCTAGAAATTCTGATTTAATAGATGTAAGGTTAGGTTCAGGAATCTGTGCTACAACAATAAACAGATAGGTTATAAGAAGATATATTTTTAAAAATTGCACTTTAAAATAATTAGAGATGAAAGTCTAACTAGAGTCAAACTTGCATTTTAAAAAAATTATATATTTTTCTTTAACTTAACTTAATAAATTGATTCTCCAATATGTAATTACACTTATGTTATTAAAAAATAATTATGTTAACTCATGCTTTTCAGTTTCTTGGGCTCTGGTGAGTTAGGAATTTTGATTCTGACAGTTAGATTTATTTGTATTATTTAGAATAATACTTTGTTGGAAATTTATTGTAACCCACTGAGACTGAGTTTTAAAATGTTTCTGAATATAATATTTTTAATTATCACTAGTAATATTAAAATGATTATAATTTATTTAGTACACAGTTTAGTAAACACTGTGCTTGGGACATTATATGTTATTTTTACTTTCTCCACAAATCTTTTCTAGAAATCAGAATTCTAAAGCTATTGACTCTAAATTCATGCTTCTTTATTTTTACAGGTTTTTAAACTTCATTTTTACATATATGCCAGCCAGTTAGATGATATTCCCACTTATTTATTAGTTTCTTCCATGAGATTATTTGATATTAAGTAATTTAATTATTATAAAAGTAGATGATAAAATATCAGTAAAATTATTATAATTTACTTACACATGTTAGATTGATTTTTTAAGTGTTTAAAGGACATTCTGTGAAGATAAACTGAATTATTTTGTGTTACATTGATAATTCATTACTTGGAATCACTTGGTAAAGCAGATTTTTTTCCTCCTTATTTATTTTATTTATATTTAAGATTTATATTAGGCAATTATTAAATAAATCTAAGACTCAAAACATTATAACACAATACTTTAATTACATTCTGCATAATAAGCAACACTTTAACTACATTCTACAATGTTTTTAAAAAGTTTTTTTAAGAGAAAGATTACAAAGATACCAAATGTTACAAGCATTGTCTAAATCAACCAACATCATTTGCTTCAAAATCATGAAAATCTAGCCATATGTAAATTATAAATCAATTTGAAAACGTTCATGCACATTTTAGTTGATTTTATTTGCATGTAGTACCTAACTGGTGGTCTCTGTTCTGCAAGTATAGGCAGCACTGTATCTATTCTGTCTGCTAACCTTAAAGATATAAGTTGTAGTAAAAAGACATCTTAAATAAATCAGTAGAATATACTATTGATCTGTGTGGTCTCTAGCAAATTATTAAAGAGATCTCAAATATGTAAATGTCTTTAACAGCTTTACTGAGGTACAATTGATATATCATAAAAACTGTATACTTTTAATGTATATAATTTTGAGTTTGGATGTATGCATGTGATGTTGGTGCCATCATCACTACAGAAATAATTAACATTTCCATCACCTCCAGAGTTTCCTGTCTCTATGTGGGTTTTTGTTTTGTTTCTGGATGTGTGTGTGTGTGTGTGATTTTGTTTTGTTTGTTTTTTGGTGGAAAGAACACTTAACATGAGTTCTACTATCCAAACAAATTTATAAGTAAATAGTAACATAATGTTAACTAAAGGCAGTTGGTTGTACAACAGATCCCTAGAACTTTTACATCTTGTAGAACTGAAACTTTATATCCAACAAGCAACAACTCCCTGTTTCCCCTCTGCCCAGCCCCTAGCAACCACCATCCTATTTTCTGCTTCTCTATTTTGTATACTTCATATAAGTGTCATTTTACAGTGTTGATCCATCTATCACTCACTTATTTCAGCCAGCATAATATCCTCCAGTTTCATCCATGCTGTTGTTTTATATCTGTGGAATGGTCGGACACAGAGAGTTAACATTTTCAACCTTATATTATTTGAAAAGTTTTTAAAAATAAATTCAGCGTATAATGATAATAAGTATTCATATAATAAATTGATTGCAATGCCAGAGTAATAGGACTTGACATGATGGCCTTATAAGTAGTATCATATTAAATTTGGTTCATAAGGGAAAGCAAAGGAATGTCCAAAAACAGGTAGAAATCAAGTAAATACATCTCACACATAGGCAGCAGTACTGTTTTATAATGTGTCATTAAGGGACACATTAACTCTCTTAAGTAATATATTGCTAGATCTGGGACTCATTCTCTAATCTCCAAAGTGCCTTAAATACATATAAATATATAATGCATTGAAAATGATACTTTTAATATTTGGATCATCCCCCTCCCTCAAATTTATTATATCTATAATAGTTAACTCATATATAAGTCACATATGTATACATAGTTTATCTAAAATAAAGCACATGCCCGTTGCATTTAAGGTAATAGAAAAATTTATGCTTTGTTTGTTGTACAAATTAATTCCAATTAATCTAAGAAATAAAGATGCTTCAATTAAAAAATGGAAAATTTTGTCCACAAGTCTTAGAACTTTGGCATAAAACTGTGCTCACCTATGTGAGTGACATGCCTATACCTCCTCCTTGCAGAAGACTAATATTTTGTGTCATTCATAATTGAGAGCTGACAGAAAGAATTTCTGAGGTGACATACAATCATGGCAATACTTCCCATACCACTTGTTATACCTGTCCTGAAACAGACATTTTGTGAGACTCTCTGAAAATAGTTTAAAGATTTGAGAAATGAGTTTTGAAGTAAATTCTGATGTGTATATATATATATATATATACACACATATATATATGTATATATATATGTACATATATATATGTATGAACTAAAATAGGTATTATATTATTGAAATCATGTTTACAAATAAAATATATATATATATGGTACCTGTAACTTAAACCTGCATATAAGTAAGTCATATTTGAAAGCTCTAGTAAAGAGTTTAAAATTCACATATGCTCTATGCCTATTATGTTAACTTGTTTTCCTTCAATACTTGCAAATCAACCCTCATATGAATTTAAAAAGGAAAAATTAATAGACTCACAGGTATTTTTTTGTATAACTCAATCAGCATTCTCAGGATTCTTTGGCATAAGACATAATTACATCCCATTTTCTCCCCAGTATTAAATTCCCTGAGGCCAGGTTCCTTTCAGCCCTCTGTCTCCAGTGCCTACACATTGCCGGATACACATGGCATATATTCCAACATGAATAAGACACCTTTCTAGAAATGAAGAAGCTCAAAGGTGAGCAAAAAACGCATATATAAACAAATCGTTTTGATATGTTGTATCTTCCTTCTCATTGGTTTCAAAGAACATCTTTGTTTCTGCCTTTAAAGCAGTGTCTAGAAGGAAATTTATAGCACTAAATGTCCACCAGAGAAGCGAGGAAAGACATAAAATCGACATCCTAATGTCATGATTACAAGAACTGGAGGAGCAAGATCAAACAAATTCAAAAGCTAGCAGAAGGCAAGAAATAAGTAAAATCAAAGCAGAACTGAAGGAGATAGAGACAGAAAAAAAAAAACCTTCAAAACATCAATAAATCAAGGAGCTGATTTTATTTGTTAAAGATCAACAAAATAGACCAGTAGCCAGACTAATAAAAAAGAAAAGAGAGAAGAATCAAATAGATGCAATAAAAAATGAAAAAGGGGATGATATCACCACCAATTCCACAGAAATACAAACTACCATCAGAGATTACTACAAACACCTCTATGCAAATAAACCAGTAAACCTAGAAGAAATGGATAAATTCCTGGACACTTACACCCTCCCAAAGCTAAACCAAGAAGAAGTTGAATCCCTGAATAGACCAATAACAAGGTCTGATGTTGAGGCAGCAATTAACAACCCACCAACCAAAAAAAGTCCAGGACCAGATGGGTTCACAGGTGAATTCTACTACAGGTACAAAGAAGAGCTGGTACCATTCCTTCTGAAACTATTCCAAACATACAAAAAAAAAAAAAGGAATCCTCCCTAATTCATTTTATGAGACCAACATCATCCTGATACCAAAACCTGGCAGAGATGCAACCAAAAAAGAAAATTTCAGGTCAATATCCATGATGAATGTTGATGTGAAAATCTTCATTATAATACTGGCAAACTGAATGCAACAGCAGATCAAAATCTTATCCATCACAATCAAGTTGGCTTCATCCCAGGGATGCAAGACTGGTTCAATACCCGCAAATCTATAAACATAATCCATCACCTAAATAGAACCAAAGACAAAAACGACATGATCATCTCAACAGATGCAGAGAAGGCCTTTGACAAAATTCAACAGTCCTTTTTGCTAAAACTCTCAATAAACTTGGTATCAATGGATCATATCTCAAAATAATAAGAGCTATTTAGGACAAACCCACAGCCAATATCATACTAAATGGGCAAAAACTGGAAGCACTCCTTTGAAAATGGGCACAAGACAAGGATGCCCACTCTCACTACTCCTATTCAACGTAGTATTGAAGTTCTGGCTATGGCCATCAAGCAAGAGAAAAAAATAAAGGGTATTCAAAGAGGAAAAGAGGAAGCCAAATTGTCCCTGTTTGCAGATGACATGATTGTATAAGTAGAAAACCCCATCATCTTAGCCCAAAATCTCCTTAAGATGATAAGCAACTTCAGCAAAGTCTCAGGGTAAAAATCAATGTGTAAAAATCATAAGTATTCCTATACATCAATAACAGACAAACAGAGAGCCAAATCATGAGTGAACTCCCATTCAAAATTGCTCCAAAGAGAATAAAACACCTAGGAATACAACTAACAAGGAATGTGAAAGACCTCTTCAAGGAGAACTACAAACAACTGTTCAAGGAAATAAAAGAAGACACAAACAGATGGAAAAACATTTCATGCTCATGTTTAGGAAGAATCAATATTGTGAAAATGGCTATACTGCCCAAATAATTTATAGCTTCAATTCTACCCCCATCAGTTACCAATGACTTTCTCCACAGAATTGGAATAAACCACCTTAAACTTCATATGGAACCAAAAAAGAGCCCACATAGCCAAGACAATCCTAAGAAGAAAAAAAAACAAAAACAAAACAACAACAACAAAAAAAAAACAAACAGGAGGCATCAAACTACCTGACTTCAAACTATATTACAAGTCTACTGTAAAAGATATAGATCAATGAAACAGAGCAAAGGCCTTAGAAAGAACACCACACAACTACAACCATCTGATTTTTGACAAATCTGACAAAAACAAGCAGTAGGGAAGGATTCCCTATTTAATAAATGGTGTCAGGAAAACTGGATAGCCATAGGCAGAAAGCTGAAACTGGATCCCTTCCTTACACCTTATATAAAAATTAACTCTAAATGGATTAAAGATTTAAACATGAGACCTAACATCATAAAAACCCTTGAAGACAACCTAGCGACACCATTCAAGGCATAGGCATGGGCAAGGACTTCTGACTAAAATACCAAAAGCAATGACAACAAAAGCCAAAATAGACAAATGGGATCTAATTAAACTTAAGATCTTCTGCACAGCAAAATAAATTATTAATAGAGTGAACCAGCAACCAACAGAATGGTAAAAAAAATTTGCAGTCTACCCATATGACAAAGGGCTAATATCCAGAATCTACAGAGAACACCTTAAACAAATTTACAAGAAGAAAAAAACAAACAACCCCATCAAAAAGTGGGCAAAGGATATTAACAGACACTTTTTAAAAGAAGCCATGTATGCAGTCAACAAACATATGAAAAAAATCTCATCATCACTGGTCATTAGAAAAATGCAAATCTAAACCACATTGCGATACCACCTCATGCCAGTTGGAATGTTGATCATTAAAAAATCAGGAGACAACAGATGCTAGAGAGGATGTGGAGAAATAGTAATATTTTTACACTGTTGGTGGGAGTATAAATTAATTCAACCATTGTGGAAGATAGTGTGGCGATTCCTCAAGGATGTAGAAATAGAAATACAGTTTGACCCAGCAATCCTATTACTGAGTATATACCCAAAGGATTATAAACCATTCTATTATAAAGATACACGCACATTTATGTTTATTGTGGCACTGTTTGCAATGGCAAAGACCTGGAACCAACCCAAATGCCCATCAATAATAGACTGGATAAAGAAAATGTGGCATGTATACACCATGGACTACTATGCAGCCATAAAAAAAGGATGAGTTCATGTCCTTTGCAGGGAGATGGATGAAACTGGAAACCAACATTTCAGGAGACTGACACAAGAACAGAAAACCAAACACCGCATGTTCTCACTCATAAGTGGGTGTTGAGCAATGAGAACACACAGACCCAGGGAGGGGAACATCGCACACTGGGGCCTGGGGGGTAGGGACTAGGGGAGGAATAGTAGTGGGTGGGGGTATTGGGGAGGGATAGCATTAGGAGAAATACCTAATGTAAATGATGGGGTGATGGATGCAGCAAACCACAACCATGTGTATACCTACGTAACAAACCTGCACGATCTGCACATGTACCCCAGAACTTAAGGTATAATATATAAGTTAAAAAAAACTTGTTTTAATAAAATATGATAAGGGTTAAATCAGTATCAAAACAGCGTACAGTGGTAGCATAAAAGTGGTAGCCATATATTTCAGTTACAGGAAAAGTTTCCCAATCCAGACCCCAAGAGAGGGTTCTTGAATCTCATGCAAGGGCAAGTCTTCAGTGCAAAGTGAAAGCAAGTTTATTAAGAAAGTAAAAGAATGAAAGAATGGATTAAGAAAGTAAAAGAATGAAAGAATTGCTACTTCATAGCCAGAGAAGCCTTAAGGGCGGCTGGTTGCCCATTTTTATGGTTATTTCTTGATACTATAGTTAACAAGGGGTGGATTATTCATACATCCCCTTTTTAGATTATGTAGGGCAACTTCCTGACATTGCCATGGCATTTGTAAACTGCCACGGTGCTCACGGGAGTGCAGCAGTGAGGACGACCAGAGGTCACTCTTGTGGCCATCTCGGTTTGGCTAGGTTTTAGCTGGCTTCTCTACTGCAACCTGTTTTATCAGCAAGGTCTTTATGAACCGTATTTTGTGCTGACCTCCTATCTCATCCTGTGACTTCGAATGTCTTAAACTTCTGAGAATGCAGCCCAGTAGGTTTCAGCCTCATTGTACTCAGCTCCTATTTAAGATGAAGTTGTTCTGGTTCAAACACTTCTGACATTTCCAATTAAAAACAAAAATCTCAGAATGTAGAACAGAGTGATGATTTTTGTCTCCTTTGATTCCATGGAGTTAATTTTTGCATGTATCTCAGATAGTTAATTGAATGTATGGTAAATAGGACACATTTGATTTATTTGGGTCCAGGGATAACAGAGATATAAGGATGGTTTCTCTGTAATTTACATTGGGAAGAAAGCAAACGATGATCTTACTGGAATCACTACTTTTTAAATTTAATCATGTGATATTATTGAAATGAATTTCAGTATCATTCCACAGAGGCTGCAGCTCATGGAGGGTGTGGTGGGCGGGCTTTTTGTAGTCCCCTTTTCTCCCATAGAGCCATTTAGAAGCTTTCCTTAGTACTATTCCAATATTTAGGAAGAGAAAGAGATAAAGATGCTCCCTGGGATGAAAATAAACTGAACAGGTTCCCTGAAGTCTCTCTTGTACCTCTCCTATAATCCAAAACCGCAATAGCCTTCACACAGAGTAATACAAATGCAAATTATGATGAGCTCCTCTCTTTTCAGCAAAACATTGTATAGCAACAGAAAATCAGAAGAATGGTTAGCTAGACTGAAGAAACCCTTTCAAGGATACAGACTTTCTCTTTTCAATTCTATTCAATTCTCTATTTTTCCTGGCAAGTACTATCTCTCTTTCAGAGAAAAGTATTTTCCTTCTCCTTCTTTAATCAGACTTTTTAATATATTTGAAAGTAGACTGCCTTTGGGAAGAAATATATATGTGTGTATGTATATAAATTATCTATCTATCTATCTATCTATCTATCTATCTATCTATCTATCTATCTATTTATAAGAGAGAAAGAGAGAGAGACAGAGACAGAGACAAAGAGAGACAGATTGTAGAGATCCTGAGAGTTTAAGAGAAAAAGGAATGACACTTTCAGCTAGTAATCGGAGCAACAGCTTTGCTCTTTCTAATGTTATGGTATTTGAAATTGTATTCAATTTATTTCTGTAAACAAAAAAACAGGAAGAAACCAGATTTTAAAATTTTATTAAAATGCTATTATATATACAAACTGTTTTTAAAAAATATTTGTCTGTAAGGTTTGAACACAAATTGTGTTTATTAATGGAACGTATTTTCATCGTATAAATAGAGTCTTCAAGCAGTAAAGTTCTTCTCAATATGATTCCCCTGAATAGTGGATTTTCCAGTCCATGTAAAGTATCTTTTAAAAATTTATATATTTAGGGCCGGGCGCGGTGGCTCAAGCCTGTAATCCCAGCACTTTGGGAGGCCGAGGCGGGTGGATCACGAGGTCAAGAGATCGAGACCATCCTGGTCAACATGGTGAAACCCCGTCTCTACTAAAACTACAAAAAATTAGCTGGGCATGGTGGCGCGTGCCTGTAGTCCCAGCTACTCAGGAGGCTGAGGCAGGAGAATTGCCTGAACCCAGGAGGCGGAGGTTGCGGTGAGCCAAGATCGTGCCATTGCACTCCAGCCTGGGTAACAAGAGCGAAACTCCGTCTCAAAAAAAAAAAAAATTATATATTAATATATATCAGAAAAAATACTAGACATAACAATTTACAGGTGTATCAACATTTGCCCTCTAGACTATATTATAGTTATAGTCAATCATCAATACCAGTTCCCATGATATGCAATGAGTATAGAGAGGTGAATAAAACAGCCCTTAATTTCAATGGGTTTATAATCTGATGCAAGGAAGGGCCACATATACATATCACTCCAACATAGCATGATGCAAATATGCATCCAGGAAACAAATTAAGTCAGGAAGAGATTGTTTCCAGCAATAGTTAAACTCACTGAGTTTAATCTAAGCTAAGTATTAAAAGGCAATGGTACATGGAGAATAAGACTGTGTAGCCATTACAATTTGAAAATGTTACAAATGAATGCCATAAACTCTAATTTTTTATTTTTTATTTTTCATACTATGTTATGTTGACTATATTCTTCCATTGGCTAGTTTAAGCTGCTAGTAGTTCTCAGCAGACTATTTTTAAATAACACAAGGAAATGGAAATCACGAGAAATAACTAGGCAATGAGGCTGGTTTGTCAGAGGGAGTGCTAAGATCATGGAGCAGGACTTCAGCTGCTTTCATTGCTGGTAGAGAAAGTTGCAAGGCAACTTTGTTCTGGCTTAAGAATGAGAAAAGTCATATTACCTACAAAATCCATGCTTTTAAGCCTATCAGAGAACTAAACATTCCGAAGTGATGAAGCATCTGTGAAAGAAAAGAACTCTCTTGCTGCTTTTGTCCATGGCAAAATAGCAGGAGAAAAGAAAGCTGCTATAAGTGAAAGAAGGAAGATAGAACATTTTTCCAAAATTTTAAAGGCCGAGTTTGAGTTGGCATAATGGTTTATAATACCTAGGAACCCAGACACAAGAGAGTCAATACCCACTCATCAATTCTTTCTAAGGCTTTTCCTGAGTGCTCACAAGATCAGGACAGGAGAACCGAGAAAAGCCCTTTGGGTTGCCTAGAATGTCATACAACAGTGGCCTCTCATAGCCAGGGGAAGGCAAGAAAACTCCAAAATGTGAGACAGGTGTAAAAAAATAAAGAAACTCTCTTGGCCTATCAGTGAGCTGGGGACAACCACCGTTTAACCTGTGGAAAGGCATCAGAGAAGACAGAGGCAGGGTCTTTCTTACAGTGAGCATGAAGCAGATTCTGCCTGTGGCTGGGACTGGAGGCAAAGTGCTGAGAGAAACCTCAGTCCCAGCTCAAGGCACAACTCACAAAAGCCTGCGGAAACATGAGGATGTGGTGTGAAAATGAAGGAGAGTGTCTTTCAAGAACTGACCTGTTGTGATCAGGATAGTCATAAGAGCTGAGTGAAATTTTCCAGAGACACAGGTATGTGGGATCTATAAAGGTTAAAAGCAGGGCAGGAGAAAGGGGCAAACCGTAAGCCCTCAGATCTCAAACCTTGCGAAAAGATAATTTCCGGTTTCACATTTTAATTATTTGAAGGCTGTAATAAACTGAATCTAGCTAGAGTAAAAATACAGTGAAAACCCAGCTCATCTGCAGACTGTATTGACATTAGCAGCCTGACAACAAAAAGGATGTGACCCTCTTGTGGACATAAATATAACTTTCTCTTTCTCCAATGTTTCTTTATACATAATATCTGATGTTCAATTATAAATTGTGAGACATACATAGAAGCAAAACAGTGGAACTCATTTTCCAGATCAAATTAGTTAATAAAACAAGATGTGGCTTAGATATTGGAATTATTATTGAAATAATAGCAGTAGCAGCTATTTAAAAGGCTAAAGGATCTAGTAAAAAATGTATAACATGGCACATGAACTGACAAGAAATCACAGAAGATGGCAAGTTTCAAAGGAGATAAACGTTGGTGCTGGAATTAAAATACAAATGGAGGTTTCTTGCCATAGGTTTATTAACAAGTAGATCCAGCAAAGGAGCAAATTAATGAACATATAGACTGATCAATAAAAAATGTTGATACACTAAAGAGTAAAACGAAACAAACCAGCAAACAAAAAGATTGAGATTTGTGGGACAATAGCAAATGGTCTAACATATGATATATGCATATTTGGTATCTGAGGAGAAGAGAAAGAGAATAAAGCCAAAATGAATATTTGAAGGTATAATTTTCAATAATTTCCCAAACTGATGGAAGACATCAAATCACAGTTACTAAAACTTGACAGTTATCCAGCAGAAAGGAGAAAGAGAAAGTGATATCTAGAAAAAAATCATAGTCAACTTGGTAAAAGCTGACAATGAAAAAAAGATTTTGAAATCAGTCAGAAAAAAAATCACATATTAAAAAATGATAATCAAAGGGTGATTGACCTCATATTAGAAAGAATAAAGATTAATATAAAATGGAATAATATATTTAAAGTACTTAATTGAAAAAAATTCTTTGATATCCAGAAAAATAGCCTCCCCCTGCCAAAAAAAAAAAAAAAAAAAAAAATAGTGAAATAAAAACATTTAAAAAGTCGGAAAGAATTTGTAACCAGCAGACTTTTAAGATGAAAAATGTTAAAATAAAACTTTTAGGCTTAAGAAAATAAAAAATAAGAATAAAACTCCATTATGAGCAAAGAGGTGAGAAAGACCTGAAGGGGCACAAATATAAGTGGGTTTATATTAGTAGCCTTTTAAAGTTTTTTAGTACATACACACACATGCACACACATATATGCATATTTATGTGTAAATAGCTTATATATTTATTTAAAAGACTAGTGACTACTTAAATACAAAATCGAAATAATGTATTGTGGGATATGAGGGCTTATCAAGAAAATATTTGACAATAAAAGCAAAAAACAATAGTTAAGAATTTACTATCCTAAAATTCCTAATTGTTCAAGAAATAATAGAATATGCCAAAGTTATAAAGAGCCATATTGATATATCTATAACAACTACTAAAATACACACACAAATATACATAAAGACACAAAAAGGCATAATTAAAATAATATAAGGATGGAAAACAGGAAACTAAAAATATACTCAATTCATCTAAAGGAGGCAGAGAAGGACACATGGAGAAACCAAAAATTTAAAACAAATGAAAATACGAGAACTTACATATCACAAAAATTGTATTAAATATAAATAACCTGAAAACAATAATTAAAAGAATCAGATGGCAATTAGCCCCCTAAAGCATGACCCAACTACATCCAATTTACAAAAAGAAAAAAAACACTTAAAATAAGACACTTTTGGCAGAGTGCAGTGGCTCACATCTCTAATCCCAGCAGTTTGGGAGGCTGAGGTGGGCGGATCAGCTGTGGTCAGGAGTTCAAGACCAGCCTGGTCGTAAACCCTGTCTTCACTAAACATACAAAAATTAGCCGAGTGTGGTGGTGCATGCCTGTAATCCCAGCTACTTGGGAGGCTGAGGCAGGAGAATTGCTTGAACCCAGAAGGCAGAGGTTGCAGTGACCTGAGATTGCACCACTGCACTCCAGCCTGGGTGAAAGAGCAAGACTCCATCTCAATAAATAAATAAATAAATAAATAAATAAATAAAAAGACACTTTTTTGTTTTGTTTTTTTGTCTTGAGATAGCCTCACTCTGTCGCCCAGGCTGAAGTACAGCGTACAGTGGTGGGATTATAGCTCCCTTTAGCCTTGAACTCCTGGCCTCAAGCTATCCTCCTCCTGCTTCAACCTTCCAAAGTGCTGAAAGTACGGGCATTAGCCACCCTGCCTAACCAGATAGTTTAAAATGAGTGGATACAACATGATATATAAATACTAACCATGAGAAGGTTGTGGCAATTTTAATATCAAACACAATAGACTGAGAGGAAGAGAATCATTACAAATGAATAAGGATTTTTATAAAAACACAAGTCAATTCACCAGGAATAAATTCCAATCTTAAATATATACCCTCATAATAAAAAAGCTAAAAGTAATGAAATTACAGGGAAAAACAGATACATACACAATTACAATCTCTCAGAAATTCACAGCACATCCATGAATAGTGGCATACAGATTCTGCTCATATTCATATACAACACTCATCAGGTTAGACCACCTGATAAGACACAGAATTTTTCTCAATAAATTTTTAAAAATTTAGATTATGAATAAAATACAAAACTGTAATACACTTTACTCATGATATTCGTCTGTGAAGGCGGATATAGGAAATGATACTTACAAATTTCTATATGTGAATTTAAGTTGCCTCTATCTTTTAGAAAACATGTACATTATTTTTATGTTAAAGTACTAAGATTACTTGATCCTGTAATCAATGCAAAATAAAATGCTATTATTAAAATGTGTCAAATATTTTAAGTTGAAAAAAACTGCAATATACGTCAACATAGACATGACTATAGTGTTATTATATCCATACTATAAATTGTGTGCTTTACAAAGGAATTAAGAAGTTCTATATGTTTGCAAGGAAAATTGTTTATATATTATTACCGTTGTAGAGCTGATTGTGTGCACCTTTTCCCAACACTGCAGCTTGAAGTCAGTATATTACTCATGTAGTAAGGTTATATTTCTTTCTTTTAAAAATAAAGTCATAATCTTAGTTTAAATAACAACAAATAAAAAAATGAAGGAGGCAGGCAAAGGTGATATCACTGGTAATGTCAGATGTGGCTTGGAAAAATATTGGATAAATATAATCTTTGGGTAAATAATTTAAATAGATACTTTTTTATTGTTTAATTCATAACAATGAGCACATTATTATTTTATAAAATGAATAATAATTTTAAAAATGTTTTACTATATTTGAATATTTCAAAAGGATATATTTTATCATATATAATTATGTTATATATATATATATATATACACACACACAATAATATATGCATACTTAACCTTATATAATTTAAACAAATATTCATGTAGGTATGTTTAGTACAATGAGCATATGGGGATCCACTAGAGATTATCAATAATTTGCATCACCCTATGTACCCACTATCTAGAGTTTTGTATTGTTTATTATTACTTTAATTTTTTATTACATGTAATATATAAAACATGTTAAGTGTATAAACAATGTGCCATGTCTTAGATTTTGAATAAAAATGGTATCATACTATAGTGTTCTTATATGCCTTATATACTGTATGACGTATATATTCTTATATAATATTATATATATACACTCACATAGTATATACTATTATACATATATACTATATATGCTTCTTTACCATGTATAGTCACATATATAACAGATACACACACATACACACACACACTTATATACTGTAGAGTTCCCCATATATACCCATGCTTTTGCATGCAGCTGTAGTTTATTGTAACACATATATATGAATTAATACTCCTTAACCTATTGATTTGAAATGATGAACACTGGGGTTATTTCCAATGTTTGGTTCTTGCAAATATTAGTGTTATAGTTGATTGTGGGGAGTAAATATTGAACTTACAGTATTATTAAGATGGTTGCACCAATTTTGTAAATCAGTATGTAGGAGCTCCAGTGAATGAAAATCCTCTTACAGACTTTCTATTATCAAACTATGTGTTTTGTGGCAATCTACTTTGCATAATTTATACATTTTTAGTTTTCTAATTATTAATAATGCATCTATTAGGCACAATTAATACATTTTTGTTTTTTTCATTAGCAATAAATCTTTTTAAAAGCATATTGGTTGGTTATATATAATGTTCCATTGTATAATGTCCATATTAATTTTATTGGTTTTAATTTAATTTTTTTCTTTTCTTAATGATATATAGGAGTTCTATATATTTTATACTAAATCTTTGTCAGCTCTATTCTGTCTTTCATCTCTAATTTGTAAATCTTAAACAGTTCTTAATTTGAAGTTAGTTACATATTTTTTTGTAAAGTGTGGATTTTTACCGAATGTAAGAAATTCTCTACTACAAAGTTAGAAACTATTCTCATGTTCTCCTATATATTCTTCTGGAAATTTTAAAGTTTCACTTTTTCAAATTTAAGTTCTTAATCCATCTGGAATTGATTTGTATATTTGAATCATTTTAGGGAACTAATTTACTATTTTTTAAAATAGTATTATATATGCAAGGTACTGTCCCAGGATCATTTGGCAAATAATCTCTAGTTTCTCTACCATTTTGCCTTTGTTGATCAATCCTATATAATCATATCCTAGTCTCATGCTTTCTATACACCCAATTGGATAATTTGTTCATCAGAGTTTCAGTACAACAGTCTTCAATTTACTATAGCTTCATACATAGAATTCTCAAAAAAAATTATACATATTTTTGCTTTTCTAGAAACTGCTCTTCCATATAAATTTGAAAACCCATTTATCATAGTTTTTTAAAAAAATCCTATTAAACCTATCGATCCAAGATGGCCGTTTAGGAACAGCTCAGGGTTGCAGCTCCCAGTGAAAGTGCAGAGGGTGAGTGGACGCCGCAATTTTATTGCCCACAGACTAGGCAATTCCCAGGCGGAGGAGATCCACGGGTCACCAGAGCAGCTATTTCGGCCAGCGCGGCTGTGCAGGCCAGTGCCGTTGCTTTGCCCCACGCGGCTGCTTTGTCGGCACCCCAGAGCAGCGGTTCTCCGTACAAAATACACTGGTCCGGGTGCCCCTTTGGCTGGCGATTGGAGCCACGGGAAGTCGCACATTCCTCTGTTTAAAAAGGGGACGGAGCAGGGAACCAGAACAGTAGATTCCAGGACAAAAAAAGCACCACGAATCTCAGTGCCGCTGTTTAAGCCAGCGCAGTGACTTGCCGCAGGGGAAAA
>NW_016107428.1:3952383-4026010 GCF_001604975.1 Cebus imitator
ATATACACCATGGAATATTATGCAGCCATCAAAAACGATGAGTTTGGGTCCTTTGTAGGGACATGGATGAACCTGGAAACCATCATTCTCAGCAAACTGACACAAGAGTAGAAGATCAAATACCGCATGTTCTCACTCATAGGCGGGTGTTGAACAATGAGAACACTTGGACACAGGGAGGGGAGCAGTACACACTGGGGTCAGTTGGGGGGAAATAGTGGAGTGGCGGAAGGGGGTGGGGAGCTGGGGAGAGATAGCAAGGGGAGAGATGCCAGATGTAGGTGATGGGGAGGAAGGCAGCAAATCACACTGCCACGTGTGTTCCTATGCAACAATCTTGCATGTTCTTCACATGTACCCCAAAACCTAAAATGCAATAAAATAAATAAATGGGGAAAAAAAACGAAATCTTATTAAACCTTTCTTAAAATTGCAATGAATCGTTTAATCAGTTTAAAAAGAGTTAACCTATTTGCAATACTAAAATTCTCTTTCCTAATAATATGAGCTAAGCTTTCCAGTTTTAAAACTTTGTAAAGATCTTAACTTTTAAATATTTTAGTTGTTATGTTTACTTTTCCATTTATTCATATCTGTCTAATAATATGGATAGACTTTCTAAAACTGGTAAATTTTAAAAATCCACACCTTGTTGCTGCAATGTGAAATTGCAATTGATTTTTTTATGTAATGTTTCTTATAACTAGTCACACTGATAAATTCTTATTATTCAAATAATGAGCTTATATATAGCTTTTGAATTTTCCAGTTAGAATGATAGCGTTATTTCTCTCCCTATGATTATTTGCTTTTTATTTGTTTTCCTTGTTATACTTCTTTGGCTGGAACTTGAGTACAATGTAGACTAGAACCTGAAATAACATCAATTGTGCTATATTCCATGTTTTCAAATGAATTATTTTCAAAGATTCTCAATTAAGAATGATGTTTGCCATTAATTTTTAAAAGATATTATTTATTACATTTAAGGCTATTATGTAATATACTGAATGTTATGAAATCATTTTTATATATATGAGGTGATCATATCATTTTTCTCCTAAGCTATTAATATGATAATGGCATTTATCACTTTCTAATGTCATAGTACTCTTGGATTCCTTTTATAATCTCAATTTTGTCATGATGTATTAAATTTTTTTAAATATTTAAAATTTTATTTTGAAAACACTGCTACATTCCAGTTGCTAATGTTTTTAAGGATGTATTTATTTATTATTTATTTATTATTATGACTGAGATAGAGTTTTAATTTTTCCTTAACACACTGCAGTTTATTTCATGTGGTTAAAATTCACTTCAGAAGATGAGTTGAATTATATGCACTCTCTTTACCAGTTTCCTGAAGGAGTTTGTATAATAGTCCATTCTTTGAGATTTTGGTGAGATGTGCCTATTGATCAACACCCAGTGTTTTATTTATTAGAATCTGTTAACTATGGCTTCCTTTATTTTCTTTTGAATCAGTTTTATATTTTATTTGTTCTAGACATTTGAACATTTGATCCATGGCTCATATGCATTCGCATATACTTTTTTACGTTCTTGCATGGTTTTATCACTTCTCTTTTTGTAAATGTTTTCATTTGTATTTACTTCTTCCTTCCCCAGTTATCTTAATCAATCTCGCTCGATATTTAGCATTTTATTAGCATTTTTCAGAGAAGCAAGGTTTAGCTCTGTTTATCCTCTATTGTATCTGTTTCCTTGATTGCTGTTATTCATGCTAGTTGTCCATCTATTACCTCTTAGCTCCAAATCTACTCTTCATTGTCCTACTTGTAATACTGCAAGATCAAAGCTGTCTCAAAGCCCTATGAATGGGGGCACAGAAAAAATTCTATAGATGAAAGAGGCATTATCTTGCAGATTCTGGCGTGCCTTCTTGCTACCGGTGCTAGCAGGTGTTTGGTTGATGTGCAGGATACCCAGTACCTCTAACCCTCAGCAAGTTTAGCAGTACTCATGTGGGCAGCTTCACTATAAGTTCCATGGGTGCCCTCTGTAATGAGTTCAGCAGCCCTCCTCCTACCCTACTCCACTTCACCTGGCCACATTACACAGGTAACTTCCTAAAAAGTTTGAAAGACCCCTTCCTTATGTGTTTCATTAACATCTCGGATGTGGCTCCCTGACCAACGCATAAGCTCACAGACTGTAGGCCAACCAGGCCTGGGGCAATCTGACAAACTTCTCTGCTTTCCAGAGATGGCTCCAAGCCCACCTTCTCCAATAGAGGCTGAATTCCAGCCTTAAGAGGGGGATGCTCTACCATGATTCCCCCCTCCTTGGGCTCACTCTCACAGCCCTAAAGTATTCTCATAGTTCTCTTCTTACTCCCTAGTAGTAATTAATTATTTGTAAATAGTTAATAATTCTTTATGACTTACAACACTTGTGTGGTGTGTCTCAGAAAACATCATATTATCCACTCACTGCTTTCTTTTAGTTTTTATAATTAGTTTTTTAGCATCTAAATTTGAAAAATCATTTCTTTTTTTTTTTTTTTTAGCTTTTTTGTCTTTTGTAAACATTTAAGGTTACAAGGATCTGAGTGCTGATTACTGCCTCACATCTATTTTGAAATAAATATTTTGAAGCTTTCTAAAATGACTTACTGTTTTTCCCATTAATAATTTGCCTTTGATACCCAAGTTTTTATTAGTATATGGGTTTTAATTTCCATGGTCAATTTTAATTCTAATTTCACCAATATCATAATTTTAGAAATGTCCTGTATTTGGAGAAAGTGATTTTTTAAACTGAATAATATAATTTTATAATACACACACCCTATGTGTGGTATACCTAGTGTGGTGTATGTGTTTATGTGTGTCTGGTATAAACAAGCAAACTAGATGTTGTAAATGCTGACAAGTTCTCTGATGAAATTAAAATTACAGAATAAAGTAGAAAGTGATAGGAAGAGGTGGTTTATCATAGGTTGAATGGGCAAAGATAGTTTCTTGTTTGCAATTACATTTGCACTGGTCAGGGATATCTTGAATTTTGATTCCAGTAATAGTGGAAGAAGCCCAGACTTGTTGCTGTGTGTGATGACTCGTTTAACCAGCTGAAAGCAAAATCCTTGAACATATCTTTTCTACTCCTGGAGCACTGTTCTTCTCCACCTTCACTTGTTTATTTTCCTGTTGTGTTAACATTCGCTTCCTCTTTGGTTATAGTCACTAGGTTACCTTCTCTATGATTCAAGTGCCCCACTTGTAGGAGAGAAAGGTGTGTCTGCTCTGTATCACCCAAATGGAAGTGATATAATAAATAAAAATAAATGTGAACCTCAATAAATTCTCCAAAGTCTCCACTCAAGAATCAACTTCTTTTACCCGACCAGGCAGGTTGGCTCATGCCAGTAATCCCAACATTTTGGGAGGCCAAGGCAGGAAGATTCCTCGAGGCCAGGAGCTTGAGACCAGCCTGGCATATATAGTGTGACCCCGTCTCTATAAATATTAAAAAGATATATGGCTTGGCATGTCTGTGTGCAACTGTAGTCCTAGCTACTCAGGAGACTAAGGAGAGACAATCACTTGAGCCCAGGAATTTAAAGCTGCAGTGTGCCATGATTGGGCCACTGCACTTTAGCTTGAGTGATAGAGCAAAACCCAACTCTAAAAAATATACATATAACAATAATTATATCTACCAATCTCTAGGGCCCTGGAATCACATCTGTTTTTTTTCTTAATCTTCAGTCCATGTCTGTGCATACTTTAGGCTCTGAATTCTTCTTCAATATGATCTCTTTCAACTGCCATCTTTCGTGGAATCACCATAGTTTTCATTCAAGCAGGGATAGATTAAAAACAATAATTCTGTCTGGGCATGGTGCCTCACTCCTGTAATCCCAGTACTTTGGGAAGCCAAGGCAGGCATATTGCTTGAGCTTAGGAGTTTGAGACCAGCCTCGGCAACATGGTGAAACACCATGACTACCAGAAACAGAAAAATTAGTGGGGCATGTTGTTATGTGCCTGTGGTCCCAGCTGCTTGGGAAGCTGAGGTTAGGAGGACCGCTTGAACCCGGGAGGTTGAGGCTGCAGTCAGCCATGATAGCACCGCTGCACTCCACCCTGGGTGACAGGATGAGACTCTGTACAAAAAAAAAAAATTAGCAGAGCATGGTGGCGCATGCCTATAATCCCAGCTACTGGGGAAGCTGAGGCAGGAGAATCCCTTGAACCCAGGAGGCAGAGATTGCAGTGAGCCAAGACTGTGCAACTGCACTCCAGCCTGGGCAACAGAGCGAAAAAAAAAAAAAAAAAAAAAAAAAAAAAAAATCTGCATTTAAATAGAAAGAGAAGACAGTCATTTGTACTCAGTGTGTCTTTTCTATTTCATTAGTTCTTTGCTTAAATCTACATGCAAATCTTATAAAATAAAATAGTACTTTAATGTATTTTCTAATCAAAAGAAGACATGTAAAGAGAATAGACTTAATAACAATGTTTATTTTACTTTGAATTGTATTATTAACTTTATTCAGAAATTTGGTTGTTTAATAACCTATAGTAGACTTTTACAGATTTATGATGTTTTTTTTTTTCTTTTATAATATCAAATAACCAATAAATGTTCTTGAATTGAGTATGTTGTTTCCTTCCCATCACTGTTATTGTACTGGCTTTTACCATTTTAGTCCCATCATTTTTATATATATTTATAAAGGACACTTTGAATGCTAATTTGTTTTCAATCCAAGGTGAAAACTAGTCTAATGTGGCATGATTTACAAGCAAAATTTTTATTCTTTCCAGTCCATCATTCTGGACATTGATGAAAGCATAAAACTCTGAGTTTAAGATTAATCCTATAGGACATTAGTTATATCCCCTTCCTCCCATCTGACCCCTGTTTATTGCTTTCTGATTACAATTTGCTGGCATAATAGCTATGTAATCTAAACTATATTTTCCAAGTACATTGATAAGAATATTAAACTTAAATATACTATGCACTAAGGACTCAAAATCCTTGCTAATGTTACATTAATGTTAGCACATCACAGCGGTATTTATGAATACCCCAAATCCCTTGGAATTTTACTTGGCAGTAACTCAAGGTAAAATAGTAAGGAAGTTACCAACCATCTGTCAGTACAGCTGGATGAGGGTAACAAGTTCATAACAATGGGAAAATAAATTCAAATGGCTATAGGATACCATTTTAAAAATACATAAATACTTGCTTCACGATATTCACAAATATCTATTTTCCTCTATTGCTGGTTAATAATTTCAGTGAATAACCTGAGAATATTATTACTACAGTAGTAAAATGTTTTCCTATGCTTACCTTTCAAGAGCAAACATGCAATTTTAATATTGAATAGGCATTATTGCTATTTCACAAGTATTGATAAGTAAATAATTTCCTCACACGTATAAGTAGAATAATATTTTAAAACATTGTATAAAATTACTTGCCTGGTTACTCCTTAAAAGAATTGATATGGACTAAAATGATTGACAAAATGATGGTTACAAAGTAAGCAGTAAATTTTCCCAAATACTCACCAGTAGAACTTCCATACCTCTATACCATTCAAAGAGTTTAAAAAATTGCAATTCTTTATTCTACATGTGTTAGACTTGTCTTGAGTCTTATTGGTATCGGAATTAATTGCAGGAAAAGAAAATACTAGCAGAAAAAGATATAATGAAAGTAAGTTGGGGCTTACAAATCATCAGATTGACCAAAGGAATTGAAGCTATCACTGAATATGAATTTCAAGATCTCACTACTACAACAACAAAATAAAGATCAGGAATCTGATTCTACTGTGTCCACTTTGCAACAGATAGTTTTCACTTTCACAGAGAATGTATCAAAATTATTCTGGGATTTTTTTTATTGGTTTGCTACATATTTTCTATAGCGTATGTTTATGAGACAAGTCTATATTCGTTTGTATGAGGGAGTTTCTCAAAGGTAGAATGTTTTCAACAGCAGGATTCCTGAAATGTAAGAAACAAATCAACTCAGAGAAGCTAAAAGTGAAAATAATGGTAAGACTTGAAGTTGAAGTATGATTTTACCGTATGCCATTCACTATCCTCTTGACTGCCTTGTGAACCGTGGAACAAAATGTAGCTCAATGAGCAAGTCACTGCAGTTACCAGAGATGAAAAATTCATAGGAAAAAGATTATGGAAGAAAGTACACAATAAGTTGATGATTTATTACTTATTTCACATGCATCATATCTTCCTGATTTTTTGCATATCTTATAATTTTTGTCTGTTTGACATTCTGAGTGATGCATTTGAGAGGGTACAGATTTTGTTTTGTTTTGTTTTGTTTTACTTTTAAAGTTGTTGAGTTCCATAATAGCAGGATTTAAAAGTACTAAAGTTCATCTTGCTTTTCTCTGACTCAGTTTAATGCTTTTATATTCTTTTTATTTCATTGCCTTTCTCTCATGAGTATTAGGGAATGGTAGTCTAGGGCTTAATCTTTATTTTAATGTGTCACCATTCAGAACTCTCATCTAACAGTGTTGAAGTGCTCAGCAAGATCTTGTTAATCTGGTTTGGGAGAAACTCCAAAATATACCGGCACAACAAAATCCCAGTACTTTTGATCATCCCAATTCCTGCATCAAGTATTCTCTGTGATACCCGTGAGGCCTTGTCCTTGACATGTACAGCTGAGTCATTACCAAAGACCCAAAAAGAATCCCCAAGCAAACTTCCGGAGATACTTCTTAGTAATGCCCTGTTACTCCTGGATTCAAGAGATTCTTCTGCCTCAGCCTCCCCCATAGCTGGGATTTCAGACTTGCGCCACCACACCCAGCTAATTTTGTATTTTTAGTAGAGACAGGTTTTCTCCATGTTGGTCAGGCTGGACTCAAACTCCTGACCTCAGGTGATCTGCCCGCCTCAGCCTCTCAAATTGCTGGGATTACAGGCATGAACCACTGTGCCCAGCCCAGCAGAAACTCTTAGAACACTTTTCTAGAGATTCAGCATTCTGAGAAATAGAATATGAACATTAATCGTTTATCTCATAATTATATTTAATCATTAATATCAATATAAAATAGGGAAGTAGTAATGATCACACTCTACAATTTTAATTATTTTATAACTTAGAATAACAGTAATGTAGAAATGGATATCATATTTAAGTCCTTATTGAATATAGTATTTGAGATGGCAAAAATTACAAAATGTGAGTATTCAGTGATAGATCAGAGAACAAGGTGACAAAATGGAGGGAAAGCCTCTAGTTGCTACAAATGTAAACTACTTTGTTCTGAGTTCTCTTCCATTCAATGTAGAATAAAAAAGAGAGATAGAATCATAATGGCTTACATATCTCTAATTAGCTCATAAAATGATAATATACCTTTAAAAATGTTAATGTCTTCCTATCATACTATTTGCAACTTTAGGTCACAAGCATCAAATAATTGCTTGTTTTGTTAGCTAAGATAAAATAGGTGTGTATTGTTAAGTAACAAGGTCAGCTTGAAGAATCAAAGGACAGGAAAAGATTTGGGCTTTTGAAATAGAGGCATAGAATGACAAATTCTAGGAAACAGAAAATTTTCTCTTGACCTCTTTTCTCTGCTCCACTGTTTATCTATATTATTATCTTTCCTCCAGTAAAAGGAATGATAAGGGGAATGTTTAGGGTTAATAATGTAATCTAGTATTAGTAAGACAATGTAAACTACTATAACAAATATTCCTTGAGACATATAATGGCTCAAACATACTAGAGGTTTATTTCTTATTCTTGTAAAGTCAAAAATGAGATGTTATTCAAGAATTCAAGATCTCTTTGTCTTGCCACTCTATTGTATTCCGAATTAGTTTTCCAATAAACATGATACTCTCCTACAACCAGATGGTAGGAAGCAAGAGAACAGAAGCATGGGAAGCATGCACGAGTGAATCCTGGAAGTGATGCAAATAACTTCCACTTCTGGTCCAGTGCTAGGTCATAGTTAAATGTAAGGGGTTGGGGATTTTATTCAGACATATGCCCAGAACCACGTGGAATGCATTGCATGAATATATAAGAAGACTCTGTCAGAAAACCTAATAAAGTAAGGAGTCAAGAAACTCTACCTAAAATTTTTTTTTAAATGAGGTTTAATTGTGTTCTTTGAAAACATTGTGAGTGATAACCAAGACAAATTAAAAATGGAAACTGAGAAAAACTCCTATTTTATTATCTGTATCAATAACAAATGTCAGTCTGAATTATCCTCCCCCCTTTAAAAAAGTTGTTCTTTATAAAAAGCGGAGGAATAAAAACAGAAAATGCCAAAGAGTTTCCCTTTGGGAATTGGGACTTGATAATGTGGGCATGTACTGGGAAGCTGGGGTTTGGAATGTTTTGTCTGTTTGCTTGTTTTTAAATAAATATTTCTACATTATTTATTTTATGCTATGCGTATGATAAAAATGCAAATGAAAATGAAATATTAAAGAATGCATTCGTTTTCTGTTGCTGCTGTAAGAATTTCCATAACTCAATTATCTGAAACAACACAAATTTATTGTTTTACATTTCTGCAGCATATAATTACAACTTGTGTCTCCACAGAGGTTGCATTTCCCTGTGAGCTGACAAATGAAGGCTGTTCTCATCTTCTGGGCACCACCCTTATTCCCTGACTCGTGCTTACCTTCCTCCTTCTTAAAAGATAGCAAGGGCAGGTTGAGTCCTTTCCATACTTTGAAACTCTTTTTTGTTTCTTCTCTCTGATCCACACTTTGCTTTCCTCATCACTTTCAGGGAGCCACATGATTAGGTTGTACCCACCTAGATAGTCCAAATATCTCAGGTTCATATCTTAATTACATCTGCAAAGCCCCTTCTGCCATAGAGTAACTTATTCACAGGTTCTATGGATTAGAGTGTGGTATCTTTGGGAGAGTATTATGCAGCCCATTATAGAGAAATGTGTCTATCTACTCTTTTGAAATTCACTCATTAAAGACATTTCTTCTAACTTAAAAAAATATATACCAACAAAATATAAGATTAAACAAATTAAATGATTAAGAGAAATTAGGAGATTAAGAATAAGAGAATTACAACTCAGAACAGACTATGAAAATTTTTAAAACGTCATAAAATTAATAGGTAACAAAAACTAATTGAAAGATTAACACTAAACAGGATAAGAATATTAAACAATAAAAATCATAAATGGACTAGAATATTTAAACCAAATATACATAAAGTTAATTTTTTTCCAATTTGTAGTCTTTTATGTGCCCCTCCCACCCTTCCCCCTGAAAGCCCAAAGTTCATTGTGCAGTCTTATAACTTTGCATCTTGATAGCTGAGGTCCCACTTATGAGTGAGAACATTTGATGTTTGATTTTCTATTCCTTAGTTACTTCACTTAGAATAATAGTCTCCAATTCTTTCCATGCTGCTGTGAATGCCATGCCATTATTATCTTTCTTTTTATGGCTGAGTAGTATTCCATCATATAATATATATATGTATATATTATATATATATGTGTGTATATATATATAGAAAGAGAGAGAGAAAGTTAAACATTTTAAAAATGTTTTCTTACTAAAAAATAAAAAATTACAAAAAAGAAATAAAATGAAGTTTTATAAAATAAGCATGGAATATTAATTCTGAAAGATCAGAAAAATTTAAATACTGTAATCACAAACACTAAAATATCTCAATGACCAATTTGTAGCAAATAACAATACAAGCCTTACCTTCTTATACTCATCAAAGCTGCTGCTCCAAACAGAGAAACAAATGTCTTTTTTGAGACGTTTTTCCTGCTAGTTAAAAATAGAGACAAATCAAAGAGGTTTGACAAGATTGTTTGTAGTCCTGCAAAATGGAAAGTTATCTTAAATGCTGAAGGGTCCATGTAATCAGAGAATCAGGAACATACTAGCTCCATTGCTGGAAATTTGCCTGAGCAATTAATGAGCTCTAGAAAATGGATGAATCATTTCAGCAATAAAGGATCTTCTTGTTGCTTTATCTTGGACAGATTAATAAACAATGGAAATTACAATGTCATGATAAAATTATATTATTGAGCTAAATGATTCTGCTTAACTTCTTTATCAATATAACCTCTAGTTTATCTAAAAATCATCAGGTTATTTAAATATCTTTTTAAAAGAGGAAGAACATTTCAAAATGCACTTTTCCCCTATATTTTTCAATTTTACTATTAATTTTACAATTATATTAATAAAGGTTTTAAAGAAGTTTTGACTATTAGGGCAGATGTGTAGCATCCCTTACATTTTACCATATGATATCCAATATTTAAGAGATTTTTTGTGTGTTTTAATCAGTAGTTCTTTAGGATCATGAGCATCAAAAATATTATGAATATAATAACCAATTTTCCTTTGTAACTTTAAATGCATGCTGTAAATCTAGTGAATTTTTCTATAATCTTGAGTGTTTTCAAAATTAATAGTACTCAATTGCTTTTGTTTTTTGACTGATATTCAATTAGCTTATATTTGAAAGATTAAATTCCACTGAACAATTACTACCATTTGCAAACTCAGTTAATTAAATTTTCTTAAAACATTTTAAACTGCTAAGTTAAATTCTAAAATAGGTGAGTCTCAAAGGCATTTCAAAGATCTTAAAACATAGACCAATTGTACTCAGATGTGGGGCAAAAATAATATTTGCTGATACAATTGAGTACCCTACTTATATGTAATCTGAAACCAAACTTGAATGATTTTTGCTTTATCTTTATTATACTTATACTATTGTACATTAGAAAATCATTGTATCAGTCATGGACAGGTTGTAAAAGAAAAAAAAAAAAAACAATCTGGGATATTTAAGATACAGAGGTTTTAATTAAGGAACAACTTACGAAAGTAAGAACAGGGTTAAATGGACAGAAAGTGAAAACTCTAGTACCCAGAGACTTAAACAGCTGTAAGCCCATACTACTCTTAGGGCTGAAGAAGCAAGGGAAGGAAACAGTAATAATAAGTAGTCCTGTGAGAGCTAGGAGGTGTTAAGAATGGGCTTCACCATGAGAGCTGTAGTTGAAAGTAAGCAAAGTTTGAGATCTAGACACAAGAGCTCTATATTAGATTGATCGTCATGACTGCTGTTATATACAGAGTAACACACTTCTATAACGTTTTAGTGAGATAGCTGGAAAAGATATTTTTATCAACTCAAGTGTTTTCATTAACATTTCCTACACATTCTGCAGATAGATGTTTTGCATTATAGACACAAAAATATGTTTATATACAATACTTCAACTTTTAAAGTATTAAATTTGATATATAAATTGGATGAGTACCTATTTAGATTTGAATTCTTCACCTGGGGCTTAAATTATGCCCCTTCATCTTTTTGTTTGAAATAGGGTCTTGCTGTGTTGCCCAGGCTGGAGTATAGTGGTGTTATGACTGCTCGTGCTTGGCCTCTCTGTCTGATCTCAAGCGATGTTTCATCTTAGCCTCTAGAGTAGCTGGGACTATAGCTTCATGCCACCACACCTGGATAATTTTTTTGTATTTTGCAGAGATGGGTTTTACCATGTTGCCCAGATTACTCTTAACCTCCTGGGCTCAGGTGATCCACCCATCTAGGCCTCCCAAAGTGCTGGGACTACAGACATGAGCCATCGTGCCCAGCTGCCCACTAGCTTTTTATAACCCATGCATTGCATTAATCACCAGTCTATTTTCATTCTCAGAGACCACATTACTCTTCTGGGGCTTTTTAATTTTATTGAACCTTCACCATAGAATCGGAATTCTTTTATCATTTTCTTTGTAAATTTTCATAGTTTTGCTCTCAGGATTTGGAGAAATTAACTTTGGGATCAAGCATTGGCCACTGACTCCCTGATTTTGAGCTGAAAGCAGCTCAGTGATTATTTAGCTGAGCTTCCTTAAGAGCAGGCGGATCTAATTGTCAAACCATTCATCACCCTGCACTGGTTTGAATAGTGACTTCCAGAAGGTATGCTCACTTACTCAACACAGAAACTGTGGATGTGACTGTATTTGGAAAAAAATTTGCAGATGTAATAAGTTAAGAATTTCTAGATGAGATTATCCTGCATTATTTGAGTGGTCCCTAAATCCAAGGACAAGGGTACTTCTAAGGATCCAACAATGATTTCATTGAAATAGAATTTAACATTACTCCTCAGCCACTTTGGGCTCCTTGTGCCTTTAATTAACAAACAGAAGATGAAGTCACAGAGAGAAGACCATTGGAAAACCAAGTCAAAGATTAGAGTCATACAGCCCCAAGGAATGGTGACAGCCATCAGAAGCTGGGAGATGCAAGAAAGGATTCTAGAAAAAGTGTGGCCATGAATAAACCTTGCTTTCAGACCTCTAGCTGACAGAATTGTGAAGAATAAACTTCTGTCGTATTAAGCCACACAGTTGTGGTAGTTTATTGTGGACACCCTAGGGAACAGGTACATATTGTCTTTAAATTTTACATTCAGAAGCCAATCCTATCTTCTTAAATTATAGTCATCATTATACTCAGCAAGCTCAAATCTTTTAGATTCAATTTTGCTTACTAAACTACAGACAAATTCTTCATCTGGTTGTATAAGCATTCTTAATAGATACAAACCTTTTATATTCCACACACAGATCGTTCACTGTTCCTTGAAATTACCCCACGGTTTCCTGAGAATGTGATCTTCTTTCTATTAAAAAAAAATGCTCATTCTTTTAATTCCATCTCAGAATATTGATATCTCACCTATTTTTTTGTAATCTTAATAGCCATCTGTCATGGCTTGAGTCAGAAGCAGACTCTGAAATGAGGATATATGTGCTTGTGATTCATTAAGAAAATGCTCCCAAAGGAAAAAAAGTAAAGAAATGAACGAAGCAAGTCAGGGAAGAAGACTTCAAAGAAGGTGACTTTACACCAAATTCCTACAGAAGAAAGGCTTCAGGATTGTGTAGGTTACTCTCAGCATTGTCCTGTGAGGGCAGGAGAGTGGGGCTCACCTATTCTCAAGTGTGTCAATTACTTCTGGTTTTCAGTAGAAGCAGGCAAAGTGGGGTTACTGGGCCGTCCAAAGGCAGAGGGAGTCCTCTGAAGAATTGCAGCTGCAGGCCAACAGGTGCACTGTTCGTCAAAGCAGAATACTTGTGTCATCCTCTATACAGTATTGCATACTTGGAGGCTTTTCTAACCTCAGCTCTCTTCCAAACCTGCTCTGAACTTCACCCTACCAACTGATTACAATAGTCACAAAAGTTTATATATAACTCTGAGGATTGTAAAAGGTTTCTAGATTCAGCAACAGAGAAATTTGTGCTCTAATTGCAGGTAAATTTTCTAAGTTCAATCACAGAAGATTGTTATCTTCTCTTAGTTATGCCTTATATAAATCTTTCCAGTTGTACATCTTTTCCTCTACTGAAGGATACTTATATGTGTCTTGCCTCCTTTATGTTCATGCTAAATTAAGTCCCTGATATGAAAGAGAATTTTTTAACACCTTATCTTTACATACTTTCAAGAAACTGAGTGGTCCTTGTATAATAGAATCTCAAATATATTAATCATGTTTTATTTAATTAAATCAAAATTTTATACATCTGGCATATAGCCTCATATAATTTTAAGTTTTGTTATTTTTAGCATAATTGTTTATTTTATTCATAAAATAGTTATTTTTCTTGGCACTTGTACCAATTTTAGTCTACTTACTATAAGATAATTAACAGAGTATTTGGTAACTAGTATATGTCAGATTTTTCTGGACTCACACTATAAGACGTTTTATAAAATATATATTAAATAAATAAAATATATATTGAATAAATAAAATATATATTGATGGAAAGAAGAGTATGGTCTGGCAATGATTGATTCAGGATAAGTGATATTGTAGGGCAAAAAATTTCAGTCTCTTGGTATAGCATAGTTTATTGGAATTGTATTCAACACTCTACCTATTGTCATATGCATGCATTCTTAGATTTACTTAATACATTTTAACTGGCTTTTTGTTCACTTGTCAAATTTAAAAATGCTAATCACTATAATTAATCTATCATACATTGTTCATACAATATATAATATATATTAATATCCCCACATTATGGGAGAAAAAATAGTAAAATAGATTTATGTACACATAATCCTCAAACTTATTAGCTATATGTCCTTGGACATAACATCTCCTTGCTTTAGTTTCCTGACTTGTAAAATAGATTGCAAAATATCTTTCTCATAGGATTGTGTTATAATTAAGTGTGTATTTTCAGACAAAGCACTTAGGAAAGACTCTGACATGTAATGCCTAGCAAGGTAGGCCATTTTTACTTCTTACATTAAGATAATAACAGAGAAAAAGGTCATTTTCATTGTCCAGATAGAGAAGACATTGCTTAACCATGTTAATGAACATATTACTTTGAGTCTGTATTGACTTTACACATAAAATTTGGTGGAATAACTTTTTTTCTCTATTCCTAGGTCATATTTAATTTTTTTTAATTAAACTTTCTTTTTAAGGTAATTGTAGAATCACAACTAGGATACTGACATTGATACCACCAAGATAGACGGAAAGAATTTCCATCACCATGAGGATCCCTCATGTTGCCCGTTAATAGTCAGCCAACTTCCCTCCCAACCCACCTTCCTTCCTTAATGCCTGGCAATCATTAATCTGTCCTACATTTATATGATTTTGTCATTATAATATTATATAAATAGATCATAACATGTATTATTTGAGATTACCTTTTTTATTGAGGATCATTCTCTGGAAATTCATTCAGTGTTTTTTTTTTGCATATATCAATCAATAATGTGATTCCATTTACTGCTAAGCAGGACCTCATGGTACAGATGTACCACAGTATAACCATTCACTCAAAGACAGCTGGGTTGTTTTCACTTTAGATTTATCACTGTAACATTTGTATATGGATTTATGTGTAAATATATGTTCATTTCTCTGCTTTAACTGAATGAGAGTGTAGTTGTTGGGTAGTTGAATAATTTTTGTTTTCCTTTTTTACCTGTCAATTTGTTTTCCAGAGTGCTTGTACCATTTTATGTTCTTATCAGCAGTAAGTAATCCAATATTCCTGTATAATCGCCAGCATTTGGTGTTGACCCTATTTTTTACTTTAGCCCTTCTGATAGTTGTGAAGTAATCATATTTTGGAGTTGATTTACAGTTTTCTAATGGCTAATGATATTGAACAACTTTTCATATGTTTATTTGTCATGTGGTATTATCTTTATTGAAATGTCTCTTAATCTCATTTAATCATTTTCTAATTCAATTTTTAAATTTGCATTTTGAGAATTTTATGTATTCTAAATAGTAACCCTTTATCAGATTCATAGTTTGCATGCATTTTCTCCAAGTCTCTAGATGGCTTAACAACTTATTTTAAAGAGAAAAATTTTTAAATTTGATGAAGCCCAATTTATCAATTTTCCCTTTTATATTTTGAGCTTTCACTGTCGAGTCTAAGAACTCCATATCATAATTGTTCTCCCCTATTTGATCCTACAAGTTTTATGGTTTTACACTTAAGTCTATGACTCATTTTAAATTATTTTTTGTATAATAAATGTGTGACACTGAAGCTTGTCAGGTGGTGGGAGGGCTAGGGGAGGGATAGCAAGGGGTAGGGGAATTGGGGAGGGATAACATTAGGAGAAATACCTTATGTAAATGGTTGGGGGACGGACACAGCAAACTACCAAGGCAAATGTATACCTACGTAACAAACCTGCATGTTCTGCCCATGTACCCATAACTCAAAGTATAATAATAAAATAATAATAAGAAGAAGAAGAAGAAGAAGAAGAAGAAGCAGATGAAGAAGAAGAAGAAGAAATGTGTGAGACTTAGGTTGAGGTTCCTATTTTTCTTTAAGGATGTCTAATTGCTCCAACACCACTTGATGAAAAGGCTATCTTTATTCAATTTAATTTCTTGTGCACCTATGTCAAAAAATAATTGGGCAAATTTTGTCTTTTTCTGGATTATCTCTTCAGTTCTGCAGATCTATATGTCTGTATCTCTGCCAATACCTCAGTCTTGATTATGGTAGCTATATAATAAATCATGAAATTGGATAGATTCCTCCCAGTTTATTCTTCCTTTTCAAAATTGTCTTCGCTGTTCTAGTTCATTTGCCTTTCCTTATACATTTTAGAATATTATTACCACCTTCAAACTAGTTACTAGGACATAGATAGAAATTTAGTTAAACTAGTACATCAATTTAGGGAAAACTGACATCTATAATATGTTGACTCTTCTAATATATGACCATGGTACGTTCATTTATTTATGAATTATTTTATTTCTTTCATCAGCATTTGTAGTTTTCAGAATAGAAGTCCTGAACAGTTTGTTAGATTTGAATCTATTTTATTTATTTTGAACAAATCTAAATGGCATATTTTTAATTTTGCTATATTGCTAGTATAGAAACATTATTTTTGTATGTTTATCTTATATCATCTGGCATTTCTGAACTTACTTATTAGGTGTAAAATTTTAAGATTTTTTTTTATAGCTGCCTTGAGATTTTCTATGTGAACAATCAGATTTGTAAAAAAGGAGAGCTACATTTCTTACTTTACAATCTGTATGCTATTTATTTCTTTTGTTAACCACTGCATGGGCTAGAACTTCCAGCATTATGTTGAATAAGAGTGGTGAGAGCAGATGTACTTGACTTTTTTCTGTACCTGTGGGAAGATAATTTAATGTTTCACCGTTAATATTATGTTAGCTGTAAGTTTCTATATTTTTTTGAGGAATTCCCTCTCTATTCCTATTTTCCTGAGATGCTTTATCATGAACAGATATTGGATTTTATCAAAATGCATTTACAGCATTGATTGCTATGATCATATGTGGTTATTTTTTTTTTCTGTTAACGTAGTAGATTATATTGATTGCTTTTCAACTATTGAACCAGCCTTACTTCCCTGAAATAAAATTCACTTGTTCATAGTTTGTAAATAGTTGTATATATTGCTGAATTCTATTTGCTAATATTTTTTTAAAAATTTGCCCCTATATTCTAGAGAAACGTTGATCTGCAGTTTCCTTTTTTTCATATTTTCATGAACTAGTTTACATATCAGAGTAGCACTCATTTTATGAAATGAAATGGAAAATGTTACATATACTTTGGAAGATAATTTGAAGACTTGATATTAATTATCCTTTAAACAGCTGGCAAAATTGTCCAGTGAAATCACCTCAGATGCCACATTTCTATTTTTGAAATATTTAAATACAAATTCAATTTTCTTAACAGTTAAAGGGCTTTTCAAACTAATTTACCTTGGGTGAGCTGTGGTAGTTTATACTTTTCAAAGAATTTGTCCATTTCAACTATGTGGTCAAATTTATGTTGTTTGTAAGATTTATTTTTNTTGAGACAGAGTCTTGCTCTGTTGCCAGGCTGGAGTGAAATGGCGCAATTTCGGCTCACTGCCATCTATGCCTCCTGGGCTCAAGCGATTCTCCTGACTCAGCCTCCCAAGTAGCTGGGACTACAGGCATGTGCCACCATGCCCAGCTAATATTTGTATTTTTAGTAGAGATGGGGTTTCACCATGTTGGCCAGGATGGTCTGGACCTCATAATCGCCTGCCACAGCCCCTCAAAGTGCTGGGATTACAGACATAAGCCACCACTCCTGGCCTGTAAGATTTCTTTAGTATCCTTTTGGTATCTGTAAGCTCTATATTACTAGTTGCTTGTGTCTGCTCCTCTTTTTATTCTATCACCCTTGCAAAGTTTGGTCAATTTCATTGACTTTTTTTTTAAGTTCTTATTTCAGGGATTTTTTTTTCCTATTGTTTTTCTTTTCTAACTTTCATTGACATATGCTCTATTTTTTATTATTTCCTTTCTTCTGCTTGCTCTTGGGCCTCTTTTTCCACATTATTGAGGTGGGGACTTAGTCAAAAATAGTAAAAAATGACTATTTGAGTTATTTTCTCATTTTCATAGCACCAAATGTAAGCATTTAGTGCTATAAATGTATCTCTCAGCTGTGTCCCTTGTATTTGGATGTGTATTATATTTATTTTCATTCAGTGAAAGATACTTTTAAATTTTCCTTGAGAGCTCCTCAATGACCAATGGATTATTTAGATGTGTTGTGTATAAGTCTAAAGAGATTACCACATTCTGTCCATTATTGATTTCTAGTTCGATCCACACATTTTATGACTTCAATTCTTTAAAAATTGTTAAGACTTGTTATATGGCCCAGGATGTGGCCTATCTTGGTATATGTTCCGTGCACTTGAAAAAGAATGCTAATCCTGCTGTTTCTAGGTGAATTTTCTAAAAATGTCAATTAAATCATGTTGTTGTGATCCTCCATATACTTGCTGAATCTATGTCTAGTTTTTGTTTTTTTTTAATCAATTGTTGAGTGAGAAGCCTTGATGTCTACTAGTAAATTGTGAATTTGTCTATTTCTTCTTTTAAATCTGTAAGCTTTTCTTCACATATTTTGTAGTTCCACTGTTTGGTGCCATGTTTCTTGGAAGATTGACTCTTTGAACATTATATAATCTACCTCACTCTGATAATATTCTTTTCTCTGAAGACTATTTTATCTAATATTAATGAATACATGGCACCTGCTTTTTCTGATTTTTGGCATGGTATAGTTTTTTCCACATTTTTCCTTTCAAGTTATCTATATAGTTATGTTTGAAATAATGTTCTTGTAGAAAGGATATAGTTGGGTAATATTTTAATCCACTTTGCTAATCTTTGTCTTTTAATTGGTATTCAGATCATTTATATTTTACCTCATTAATTTCATATTATAGTTAAGTCTGCCATTTTTACCTTCTGTTTCTTTCTCTCTGTTTTTCATTTATTTTTTCACCATCTTTCTAAGTGTCCCTTAAATTTTTCTTTTTAGATTTGCTTTTTGATTAATCTATAGTGCTTTTGGGTATATCCTTTTGTACAGTATTTTTAATGACATCCTAGGTAATATATTAGATAAACATTAAATATAACAATGTACAGTTGTCACTATTTGACAATTTAAATGAAGTATAGAAAGAAATCTTACCTCTCTTTATATACATTTATACTCTTCCATTTTTGTTATACTTATTTTAAGTGTTTCCTCTATATACGTTTAGAACTACCATGTTTAGACATTTTTATATTGCTAAATTCGGGGAACACTTAATGATAATTTATTTGGTTATTGCTTCATCCTTGCCTGCTTTTTCCTCTTCCAGAGCTCCAGTGTCATAAATATGAGAACTTCTGTTATTGTCCCACTGGCCTATCAGGCTATATTCATTTTTTTCAGCCCATTTTCTTCCTGTTGTTTAGATTGACTAATTTCTATTGTCTATCTTCCAGTTCAGTGATCCTTATTTTCTGTTCCCACCATTCTGCTATTAAGCCTATCCATTAAGTTTCTTTCCTAGTTATTGTATTTTTCAGTTTTAAAATTTTCAGTTAGTTTTTCTTCTATATCTTTCTACTTCTTTGGTAAGACTTTCTATGTTTTCATCATTTTTCAAGCATGTTTGAAAAACTGTTCATTGAAAATTTCTATAATAAATGCTTTCAAATTTTTGCCAGATACTTTTTTTTAATTGCATTTTTTATTGCATTTTAGGGTTTGGGGTACATGTGAAGAACATGCAAGATTTTTGCATAGGTACACACATGGCAGTGTGATTTGCTGCCTTCCTCCCCATCACCTATATCTGGTATTTCTCCCCATGCTATCTTTCCTCAACTCCCCACCCCCTGCTGTCCCTCCGCTATTTCCCCTCAACAGACCCCAGTGTGTGATGCTCCCCTCCCTGTGTCTATGTGTTCTCATTGTTCAACACCCGCCCATGAGTGAGAACATGCGGTGTTAGATTTTCTGCCAAATACTTTTAATATATCTTTCATCTCAATGCTGGTGTCTGTTGATTATCTTTTGTCATTCAGCTTGAAATCTTTCCAGTCCTTAGCATGATAAGTGGTTTAATCGAAACATGTATTATAGTATAAGACTGGATTTTATTTGAATTTTCTGTTTTCCTAGATATCTTTAACATGGCTTACCACCATGTGATAATAAAAATTGAGATTTTCCCCTTGGCCTTTGTTGACACCTAAGTTTTGCAGGTAGACTCCTTGGTACTGCTGAGCTGGGATGAATATTTAAAAATCTGAGCTTCACAATAGTCTTCCAGTGATGTATTTTTGGTTGCAGGGGTAGGAGTGACTCATTACTGCTCCCCACATGATTTCTACTGACATTACCCACAGGGGAATAGTCTCATTACCCACAGATGGTACTGAATGTTGTGGCTCACCAGTTAGCCTCTAAGAAATTGAAAAACATGTACTTTTCCCTATTCCTTCCATTTTGTACAACTAAAAATCCTGGACATTAAATATAAGACATAAAAAAAGCTGTCAGACCATAAGTGGAATACTGCTTAGGGATCTGGGGACATGAGAAATGACAAGGTGGTGAGTTTCCTGAATTTTCTTTTTGCCTCATATTTGCCAAATTTGGAACTAGAGAAGTTGACAACCTTCAAACACCAATGGTTGCAGACCAAGTAATTCCCAACAAAGGCTTATGCTGTAGCCAAAAGACCAGGAGAGGGGCAGCCTAGCAAAGCAGAGAGATTTTAGACAATGACTACTCTACTCCAGAAAACCACCATGTATAACAAATAACAGCCTTAGCCCATCCCTGCCAGTAAATTCCAACAGAGAATCCTAAGTCTTCACCTTCAGAAGATATAAGGAGGAAGAATTTCCCAATCCTGTTTACATTTCTATCCCCCATAATCTTCAGCTTCAGCCCCTTCCATGATGACAATGAAAACCACCTCCATTCAGAAGTAAGGGGAGATCCTCCCTTTCCACATTGGAAAATAATCTCCTTTTATTTTTTAAAAGTATATAAAGCATTTAAATTAAAAGCATATATACTTAGAGCATTTAAACCATGAATTGAATACCATATCTCCTGAGATATAAGTGGAAAAATGATAAATAGCCATCTCACAAAATATAGCAGCTCTTCAGGAAAAAAAAAATCAATTCATGTTTCTCTACATAAGAGACTGTTTCATTATTTGTGTTGCTAAATGTTATTCTAATAGTACCATCACTCTGTATAACAAAAAAAAGTGCATTATTTAAATAAATATGGAGAATCAATATTTAGCAACATTTTGATAAAAAATACCAAACCTTTCCCTGCTATCTTTCTGACTTTCCTTTCTGAGAATCAAGGGAAAAGATTGAAAAAGCCAGATTTTTAAAATAATTTGCACCTTTTTCTATGATCTTGTGTCATCATATGCATATGTATTAGCTAACAATCATTCTCAATAGATCTGCACACATTTAAGTTAATACAGTTTTAATTTTACTACTGTGAATTCAAAATATACTTTTGAATACTACTGGTGTTTATAGGTTGCATTCTAAGCAGGAAAATGAGTTATTTTTAAATTAAATGATATATTCATCATAACATATGATGAATACATTGCTTAATGTAATATAATATAATATATTAATTATAATTCATATGTAATGTTATATATTATGTAATAATTTCTACTAAATATAATAAAGTCTCTTTGGAATGTCTATAAAAATAGACTGAAATTACTTGAACTATAGACATAACATATTTATGTGTTTCTCCATACAAGAAACAGTTAATAATCCCATGCAAGATGTGAATATTTTAATTGTAGTATAAAAATAACAGTTTTTTAAATGTCAGAATATTGTTATATAAATAATTTTTTTCTCATTTTTAATATTGAAAGTTGCTGAAATAATAATATATTAAATTTTATAGAATTAAGATTTCCACTTTTAAAATATTTAGATTATTTTGCATTTTACACAATTTCAGTTTTGAAAAATCATGACCTTTCTTTTAATCATTTTCTAATACCTAATAGGCAAGTGGAACGAAAAATTATTAAATATAATATTGCTTAAGAGAACACAATTTTCTATATTGAAACTTTAAGTAATTGAGTCATGAAAACATATTTAAAAAATCAGAAATTTAAGATGTTCCATTCAAGAAACTGATTAATTTAAGCCTGCAGTCATTTCTTTTAATGGTGTGGAACTAGTGCAAACACCTCAAACAAAGGCTTTTATTTTCTAGACACTTTCTAAATGTACAAAGTTTAATGGTGGCGATTTTAAGCATGTGCAATAGGTATGTTTTTCATATAAATGATATGAAAGAAGATATATTCAGAAGAACTAATTCATATGCAAATATACTTTTTTTCTAACAGCAGAAATATTATTTTGATATTAATCAGTCATAGTGGAATCAAAAAAGGTTTTATCAATGAGCAAAAATGAAAAATGAATCCCCAGTATATGAGGATCATATTGAAAAACTATACATAAATAATTTTGCATGCCAGTCACATCTATGGAAAAAATAAGACAGAGACACATCATTGACTTTGAGGTATATTTTAAGGTGCCTATGCATTGAGATAATACATTGTTGTTGTCACAAATATAAGACAAGATAACAGCAATAACAGTTTTAAAGATCATATGTCATAGAAAGGTAAGAAACTGTTAAACCCACTAGTAATTAAGGTTACACAGAAGGCTAAATAAGTAAATTAGTTTAAGAAGGGCAATATATTTTTATCACTAATAATACTCATAATAATACTAATAATTTATAACGAAGGGAAGAAAACAGCCTAAAAAGGCTGAGAATACCCAAAATCAGAGCGCCTCTCCCTCTACAGGGGATCACAGTTCCTCATCAGCAACGGAACAAGGCCTGATGGAGAACGAGTGTGTTCCATTAACAGAAGCAGGCTTCAAAAGGCGGTTGATAAGAAACTTCTGTGAATTAAAAGAACTTTTTCTAACCCAATGCAAAGAAAATAAGAACTTTGAAAAAATGTTTGACGAAATATTAACAAGAATACACAATTTAGAGAGGAATATAAATGAATTAATGGAGCTGAAAAACACAAGAACTTCATGAGCTATGCACAAGTTTTAACAGCCAAATCGATCAAGCAGAAGAAAGGATATCAGAAGTCAAAGACCAACTTAATAAAATAAAACGAGAAGACAAGATTAGAGAATAAAGGATAAAAAGAAACAAGCAAAGTCTCCAAGAAATATGGGACTATGTGAAAAGACCTAATCTACGCTTGATAGGTGTACCTGAATGTGACGAAGAGAATCAATCCAAGCTGGAAAATAAGCTTCAGTATATTATTCAGGAAAACTTTCCCAACCTAGCAAAGCAGGACAATATTCAACTCCACGTAATACAGAGAACACCACAAAGATATTCCTCAAGAAGAGCAACCCCAAGGCACATAATCACCAGATTCACCAGGGTTGAAATGAAGGAGAAAATACTGAGGGCAGCCAGAGAGAAAGGTCAGGTTACCCATAAAGGGAAGCCTATCAGACTCACAGCAGATCTCTCAGCAGAAACCCTACAAGCTAGAAGAGAGTGAGGGCCAATATTTAACATCCTTAAAGAAAAGAACTTTCAGCCCAGAATTTTACATCCAGCCAAACTAAGCTTCATAAGTGAAGGAAAAATAAAATCTTTTGTGAACAAGCAAGCACTCAGAGATTTCATCACCACCAGGCCTGCTTTATAAGCGCTTCTGAAAGAACCACTACACATAGAAAGGTGCAACCAGTATCAGCCTTTCTAAAAAATACCAAAAAGTAAAGAGCATCAACATAATCAAGAATTTACGTCAACTAATAGACAAAACAGCCAGCTAACATTAAATGGCAGTATTAAACTCGCATATATTATTATTAATTCTAAATTTAAATCGACGAAATCCCCCAACCCAAAGGCACAGACAGGCAAAAAAAGCCAAGACCCATTGGCTATTCCTTACTGGGCCTGCCTGAACCCACCAGCTCACCCCACATTTGCTATAACATCATGGGTTAAAATCACCTTCCCTTTACAGATGAGGAAACTGAGACACAGAGAGTCATGTGCTTTGTCCCAGTATAGGCAGTTGGAATTTGAACCTGCCTCTGCCTGGCTCCCAAGCCCCACCTTCATGCCCTTACCCCCATCCAGACCCTCAGGAGATGTCCCCTGCAAAGGGACCCTGTGCAACTGTGGCCTCAAGTCCTTTCTCTGAGTCCCTCTTGCCACTGGTGCCCAGCCTGGTCGTGGTGTGAAATTCTTATGGAGCCAGCCCCCAGAGACGACCCCGCCCCTCACACAAAAAAAAAAGAAGCTGAAACATTAGACACTGAATTGAAAGACATGAGTGTTGGCCAAGCCCGGTGGCTCACACCTGTAATCCCAGCACTTTGGGAGGCCTAGGTGGGAGATCGCAAGGTCAGGAGATCGAGACCATCCTGGCCAATTTGGTAAAACCCCGTCTCTACTAAAAAATAATAATAATAATAATAATAATAATACTCATACTAACCTAATAAAGTAAGTTAATAAGAGTTTACCAAAATAAAAGTAATAAAATCATACACACACACACACACACACACACACACACACACACACTTCAGGCTTTTAATTAAGTTCTTCCCAAGAAATGTATCATTTGGAGTTTATTTTTAAAAATTAAGATAAATTTGATTTATTTCTAATCACAAAATAAATAGCTTTAACAGTTTAACTATCATCAATACCAGTGCTTGACAAAATTGTGTGTGTGTGTGTTTGTGTGTACTCACATATATCTGAAGTGATACTTTTTAAATTTTTGAGACAGAGTCTCAGATCGTCACCCAGGCTATAATATAGTGGCATGATCATAGTTTGATATAACATCGACCTCCTGAGGTCAGGTGATTCTCCCACCTCAGCCTCTTAGGTAGCTGGTACCACAGGCATGTGTCACCATGCCTGGCCAATTTTTGTATGTTTCGTAGAGACAGGGTTTCACCATGTTGCCCAGGCTGGTCTTGAATTTCTGGGCTCATGTGATCTGCCTGTCTCGGCCTCCCAAAGTGTTGAGATTATAGGTGTAAGGCACCATGCTTGGCCTACTTGCAGTGATTTTTAAATAAGATGTTTCAAAAACAAATAAACAGGTTAATTTCTTAAGCCACAACATGCAACTTAATACACTATTTTTAATTGTTAGTTTACTTATTAACATACTTGTTTAATAAATAAATACTGATAAGTTCTAAAATGTGCCCAGTTCCATTCAAATGTTCTACCCATGTTAGCTCACTTTACCATCACAACAACTCTGTGAGGAGTCATAATTATTTCCATTTGGAAAAAGGGGAATTGAGGTAAAGAGGAATTAAGTAACTTGTTTGTGATTACACAGCTAATATAAGGCCCAGGTCCAGGGTTTAGCCTAGGACTTCTGTATCCAGGCACCATGTTTTATCACAACAATCTGATGGTGTCTTAATATGACCTACATACATAATATGCCTATGTATGTAGATTTTTATTTAACATGATGAGATAGAAATACAGCAAGCCTATTGTTGTATTGGACCAAGTATAGAAAGTTAGCACCAAGACAAAAGTATGCCAGATTGCAGGGTCATTTATTATGCCAGCGACCACAGGGGACTCACGTCTCTCCAACCTGTGGCGTCAAAAGGAGGGTGCCAAGACTTTTTATACCCGAAAAACCACCTTGGGAGTGGGGGAGAGGAGCGGGGATGGGGATGAAAAGGTTTCGGACATTCCAAGGGCTAGGGGATTCTGTGATTCACCTCCTGGGCAGAGACGAGGGCGGGGGTCTCCGGACATTCCAAGAGCCAGGGGATTCTGTAATTCACCTCCTGGGTGGAGATGAGGGCGGGGGTCTCCGGACATTCCAAGGGCCAGGGGACTTTTGTCATTCTGTTTGTTACTTCAGTGGTTTACAGAAGTCAAGATAAGCATTTGTTTACACACAGATCTTAGTTATCCTGGGCTGCTTATTTTAGTTATTACTAAATAACTAAAGCAAAGGCTAGCAATTCTGGCACAATATCACACTATTACTTATGATGATTAAGGTAGCTGTCCTAAAGGAAATTTTATTGATTGAATAATTAGAGCAAAATACCTCTTAGTGTAATAGAAATACGTTTTGCATATGAAATGAATAAGAGAGCAGGACACAGATGGGAAGAGAAAAGTTTAGGAGAACATTAAATGCAGTAAAACTGAATTTGCTCCATCAGACATCACCACTAGCATTGGAAGTTTCCCAGCCTGTGTAATAAGGACTGTCTCTTTCTTTGATTATCAAATGTTGTACTGGACCGAGTATAGAAAGTTAGCACCAAGATAAAAGTATGCCAGATTGCAGGGTCATTTATTATGCCGGCGACCACAGAGGATTCACGTCTCTCCAACCTGTGGCGTCGAAAGGAGGGTGCCAAGACTTTTTATACTCGAAAAACCACCTTGGGAGTGGGGGTGAGGAGCGGGGATGGGGATGAAAATGTTTCAGACATTCCAAGGGCCAGGGGATTTTGCAATTCACCTCCTGGGCGGAGACGAGGGTGGGGGTCTCCGGACATTCCAAGGGCCAGCAGTTATTGTGAGGAGAAAGGGGCAGCCGTTGCAACTTATTTAAAAAACAGTTTTGCATTTTGTATAGATGGCGTTGCTCAGGTTCTGGCTTTAGGCCAGCACAATATCACACAAATACTAATCTAAGCTCCTTATGTCTTTTCACATTCCTATTTATTCATTTCAAGTTATATCCAAGTCATTCATTCAACATACATTCTCCCATGGGCATTTCTTGTATCCTGTTTCCTTGGTGAGAAACCATGCCTCTAACTTACCTCAGATGGAAGGAAAGGAAAACTATCTGAAATGATGGGAGGCTTTCCACAGCTTTTAGATTGTCCATCTATAAATATGTATACTCTTTGTTGCAGAAATAGTAACATATTTTGTTAGAAAACTCATTACAGCATCCTGAAACACACCTAATCTTGTTTCAAATAAGCAACTGGTGACCTATACATGTTTAAGTGAATAATTTCTAATCATATTTAGTTCTATTACCGACTTACTGACATGGTTGCTTGTACCTTTATTCACCACCCACCCAACTACACAGGCTCTTTCTCAAAACAGCATCAAAGTTATCTTTTTAAAAATATTATAAAAGTCAGATAATTTTGTTTCTTTGATAAGCACCCCCATATTATGAGAAGGTCCCACTAATTTGTGCTGTCTGATTGACAACCGCTTGACATAAGACCCATTTGAAGTTTGGATGGCCTGCTGTGATATTCCTACTTGCCTGTCTGCAGTTCTCTCCCTCTTTAATCAAACCTCAGATACCCATATGTGTTAGGTGGCTAAGTGGTCCTTATGGAATGCTGTGATAAAAATTTAGAAAAAACAGTTCTCTTTTGGGCAGCACCTGAAAATGCTAGTTAGGGTTAAGCACCAAGTAAGGGGAGAACACAGACCATTCTGTTTTCTAGCAAACTTTCTCTGGTATCTTTGTGAGGAGTTGTTTTACTACCTGGGGCAAGGAACTCAGAAGTTGGCTCCTACCCTTTCAAGGAAACTGGGAGATAGCAGTGCTATCTTCCTTGATGTGTACATTTCAAAGTGATGGCCCCAAATTCCCAGGTCATAAAATTTTCAAGAGGCTTTTAAAAAGATTTACATTGCAAAGGAACAGAAATTACAAGTTTTCTAAGGTAAAGGCTTTAAGGAAGCCATCAGAGGCCTAAAGTCAAGAAGAAACCCACTTAAAGTTTAGTCATGCTGAGAGGAACTTAAAGGCTGTGTTGATCAGTATTAATAAATTTTGATAAGTTTGGTGTTGATCTTAGCCATGGAATTTTTTATAATGGCTTTGCCAATAAAGGCAAACACTTTTGATTATAAAAATTGCTATTGTTTTGAACTATAATAATGCGACTATTCACATTCTACTGTACCCAAAAACTGTAAATAATTAGACTTTAGAAACTTGGTATGTACACCATCTAGAATATTGTTTTGATGTTCTTATTTTGGGAAATTAGGATAAAAAGTTGAGAAATTTGTGACTCTTTATGATGCACTAATGTTGATACTTGGTTACTCATTGCAAAAACTAGATATTTATATGCCATGGAAATGAAAAATATATATGTGTTTGCTTAATTTGATAAAAGTTATTGTAAAATTCCAAAAAAGTATTATTGCATCTTGCTTTATTTTCTTCTCAATTTTTATTAGCTGAGATATTTCTTGTACTAAGTTTATCCTTTAAGAAAATATAGGTAATGTTTTTAGATATCATTTGCAATAGAATGCTTTGTATATGTATGTGTACACCCATCTATATGCTTCGTATATTTTGTGTATGTTTTCTTTAACTGAAACCTGTATTAAGGCAAAAGAAATAGATTATTTTTTAGCTTAAAAAAGCGGTTAATAGAAAACTATCAAAAATTTGGTTACTGTTTTTTGAACAGGTTCATGTTACAAATGCAATTTGAAAATTGATTGGCACCGTAAAAGAGGTGCCAATCAGAAAATAAAAACATTTCTGATAGTAGCCTTTTCTAAAATAGTGTCCTAGGAGTTGCTTTTTTTTTTCACTTTGATAACATTTAATTATTCTACCTAATAATTATAGGTGCACATTTTTATTGTTGATGCTATAGGATTTATATATTTTTCAGAAATAGAATAGATGTGGAATGGTACCATAATACTATAGCAGACAGTATTATGGACAATTCAGAGAGTTCCTTAGTTGGTTAAGCCAAGAGACACCAATGAGTGTTCTCAATTCAGCTTTCTTCGTATAAAACATGGCATTGGAACAATGAGTGTTCAAAAAATAATTTTGTAATGCTATTATTCACTTTTTTAAAGATAACAGGTTGGTCTAAAAGTCATTAAAACAACACTGAATCCCAATTTATATCAGATTAGTAACTACAGCAATGTCTATTTTATAAGCAAGAAAATATTATTACAAACTGCCGGGGACTCATAAAAGTATTTACTAAAAATCTATTTTTATATCAGTAAACCCCAAATGCTAGATCCTGATCTTCACTGCATTTACTCAGGTTCTCATTTTCTTGTTCTTCAGGTGTTAGAAAACTTTTCTGACTGAATTATTACTGAGTTATTTCAAACATTCCATGTGTTTTATGACCAACATATTCAAATGCATATTCCTCAGTATGCCATCGAAAGCATTTTATGACCTGGCCCCTACTTCAGCGCAGTCTTTCAAAGTGTTTGACTTAAAATACATTAATAGGTACACCAATGTTTTTGTTTTTTAATATTCTCATTTGGTTTTGTAAACCAAGTTGCCTCATTACATGCCTTCTTCCCGCATAGTCCTCATTTCATCTTTCAATTGTAATTTTACCTTTATTTTATTTTATTTTATTTATTTATTTATTTTATTTTATTTTTGAGTTGGGGTCTCGCTCTGTCGCCAGGCTGGAGTGCAGTGGCTGAATCTTGGCTCACTGCAACCTCCGCCTCCCGGGTTCAAGCAATTCTCCTGCCTCAGCCACCCAAGTAGCTGGGACTACAGGCGCATGCCAGCTAATTGCACCCAGTTTATTTTTGTATTTTTAGTAGAGACGGGGTTCCACCATGTTGGCCAGGATGGTCTTGATCTCTTGACATCGTGATCCGCCAGCCTCGTCCTCCCAAAATGCTGGGATTACAGGCGTGAGCCACAGCGCCCGACAATTTTACCTTTATTTGTGTGATTATTTGACTATTGCCCATCTTTCCCAATGGACTGCAAACCTGGAGGCAAGAACATCTCTTTGTATGCTTTGTATGTTTTCTCTTTAGTGCAGTTCACGTCTAGTGAATAATAAAGATAATCATTCAATAAATGAATACTGTAACAATATATGCCACACATAGTACTTTTGAAACTGAACTTAGTAATTACTCTGTAATTTCATATGGCAATTTTGTAGGGAACTAAACAGCTTTAAAATAGTCTATCAACCTAAAATGCAATAAAATAAATGGGATAAAAAAATAAAAAATAAAAATAAAATAGTCTATCAAAGTCATCACTTTAACTGTTATATTAAGTTTTCTAAAGTGGTAATAAGTTTGGAATGAGTGGTTTAGTCATCTTTATTAAAGGCTATATGCCCACATGCGTAACATTTCGTTAGAAGACCACGAGGATAACATAGTGTATTTTCTTAGGAAGGTAGGAGTGGACAGTGTCTAAAAAAATAACATTATGAACAAAACCTGTTCACTTTAGATGTAATTAACCTCACAATGCCATCTGCATTATTAATGTGATGGGATTATTATACTGTCCTAATGTATTTGAATTTCTATTAATGTTTTCTCCATTAAATAAATAAAAGTGGATGAGAAAGAGATGACATTTCCTTTAACTGTTCATTGTGGATTTTTTTCTAAGCAGTGGTTGTTAAATACAAACTATTAAATGGATGATATTTCACGAGAGGTTTTGAACTTAATTATAACAAATGTCATCATTTTCTGTATTAAAAGGATTTGAAAAATTTCTCAGCATAAAAAATTCATACCTAAATCCTTATGATATTTAAGTCATTCCATTAATTTAAAAATTATAAGTTGGATTGACACTGCACTTAATTTAAATTTATAATCAATTTGAGTTTTTAACTGGATAAATTGAAATCCTATGGGACATACTTCTGTGTGCCATTTTGTAAATTATCTTGTTGAAATAAATGGTTATGAAAAGTAATATCAATTAAATTATGATGAAGACATTGTGAGTGTGACACAATGGCTAACATCAAACTTTAACAGAAGTTTCTTCTAAAAATAGTTGTTCTGCAATAAGAACACATGGACACAGGGAGGGGAACATCACACTCCTGTGGGACGGGAGGAGGTTAAAAGCAAGGGGAGGCAGAGCATTAGGACAAATACCTAGTATGTGTATCCCTGTGTAACAAACCTGCATGTTCTGCACATGTATCCCAGAACTTAAAGTAAAATTTAAAAAGAGAGAGAGAGAGAGACAGAGAGAGAGAGAGAGAGAGAGAGAAATACAGAAGAGAAGGCCATGTGAAGGGATTGTGAACCTTCTGACATCTTGATTTCAGACGAGATTTTCAGAACTGTAATAAACTTCTACAAGCTAAAAACAAACAACAACAGCAACCAAAAAAAAAAAAAAAAAATGTTGTTTTTCAGATCCACCTGTGTATTACTTACAAAAGGCAAACCTTAGAAGAAACCACCATGGAAAGATTCAAAAAAAAAAAAAAAAAAACAGGTGTTCTGTAGTTTTGAAATTTGAAATACTTAATAAAATTTTTACATTTATAAGGCTTTGTAATGATTTTCAGAAAGGGTGATACAAACATGATCTTATTTTAAATGCGAAAATGGATGATAAAATCCATTTCAATAATATTCTTATTTCACATATTATTTGTTAAATGTTCATTTATTGTTATGTTTTGTTGGGAAATAATGTAGTTTGACTTCCATGATAGCATTTCTAAGATTAGTATCAGAATTAATGTTCCCATATTTCCCAGTTTAGAAAATTATAGATTCAATATTTTCATGAGCTTCAAAATTATTCTCTCTCTGTCTGGGTTTTCTCTGCCTCTCTGTCTCTGTCTTTAGCTTATAAAATTTATGCACTTTTAATATTATTATATTCTCTGGTTTCAGGCTTAATAGGACAATTAATCCAATTATTTTTGCAGTATAATTTCAAACAATTTTTGGAATATATTTTAATACTTTATTGAAAATGTATTTAATCAAGAATATGTGGGTTAGATAACAAATGAAAAAGAGATGCCACCACAAAGTAGAGACCTGTAACTCTGTAGTATACAATCAATATCTTACAAGGAGTTAATAGAACTGACTTTTTAAAAATATTTTGGGCATTAATCCCATATTTGAGACCCCATTGAAGAATCCCATAAATAAAGGAATGTTTAAACATCTAAGTCTCTTGGCTTGGCTCCTGACTAGTAATTCAAGTTACTTTTTCCCTACCCAAAATAGCAAAATTTAGATCCTAATGCCACTCTAGAATTCAGTCAAAACAAATGAAATGTAATCTGTGCTCTTCTGAGGGCAGAAACGTACAATTTATGGAGATATACAGCAGAACTTTTGCAAATGAAGATATTTGCTCCATTTTTTTGGAAATTATCTATACATTGCTACATACACACTTACAGTACACGCTGCATATCTAATATGTTTGGAATTATGTATTGAATCTTATTGGGTTCAAGAAAATAATCTATTTGAAGAATCCTTACATCAATAGATATGTGTTTTTTGAAAGAAACACAAAAACTCAACTAAAGTATTCATGTACTTATTCCCTCATTTTACCTATGGACATATTCAGCTCTCTAGCTGGTTATTGCTTTCAATTTGACTTTAGGGCTTCAATAAAGAAAAGTGTAAGATTAGTTAGAAAAAAATAGTACTTACCATTTCAAGTTTTTCTATGTCTTTTATTAAGACTGACTTGAGCTTGCTATGATAGCTGTCAGCCAATATAAATGAGTTTCTTGCACTTAGGTAACACTTTCTGGGTATTCTGTTACTCAAATTTACAGCTTGGTCTCTTAATCTTATTCAGAATTTACCCTTTGGATACAGTTGCTGATTTTAGCTTCTGTTTTTCTTAAACACAAGGTATAATGACTCCTTTCCCACTTATCCTTCTTGATCTTGAAAGTCATTAATTTAAAACATAGAAATAATAATACTCAGAAATAATATTTCTCTTTTGTAACTCAGAAATAATACTGCTCTTCACAAAATTTAAAAATGAGTTATTAAAAGACAAAACTATAGCTTGAGTTTATTTTAAACAATATAGTGCAAATATGAAATCTGTGAATAATGAAGATTAATGGCATTTCAATTTTCTTTTGTTGTTATTATAACTATTTTGTTTATGGCAGTCTTAAAAGTGAAACTAAGATATTATTGATTCACTTTTTATTCTAGCTAAAACAAGCCCATTTTTATATCTAAATTAGTAGTCTCCTAACAATATACCCCACATTTAAGGATATCTGAATTCAACTTATTATGAGTCTTTAGAATAGAAATCATGTTCAGTCTATCAATGATACATTTCAACAATGATAAATAATAAAATAATAGATATTTTCACACCCTCATTTTCAGGCTAGTGTTTGAAAATGACTGAAACCGTGGCTTTTCTTTTGTAACATTGGACTTAAAAAATATTGATATTGAGCTTTTTACAATCTGAAATGTTAAGTAATGTTTAATTTTACTTGGATTTTACATTAATGATTGGTTTGTTTAAAACCAAACGAAACAATGCAGCTTCCTGATTACTGAAAGCCTGTAAGGAGGACATCAGGGTGAGCATGGAAGTACAGGGCCACAATCTGTTACTTTATGATCCTTAAGGGACATCAGCCAGTTGAAGTATTTTAGCTGTAAAATTCTTGGCAATTACTATTACAGTGGCTATAAGAGCAACAAAATGAAGTCTGGTGATAATTATAACTCTTCCACTGCATTGCAGAAAAATGTCATATGGCTCCTGAAAAAATTACAACCAAGAATTTTTTAATGTGTTTTGTTTTACCTGATGATGAAACCTTTACTCATTCAATTTTGATGAATCTTATATGTGTAAAAGCAATTATGTACATCAGCTGCAGTTTAAAATAAACTATGTCTACTGCTCTCCTTGTTTAAATTTTGATGGTGATAGTAATAAAATGATCTCAATAATAAGGTCTAAAATTAATTATCTTTCAATCTGCATAATTATTTTTTATGAAATTAACATAATTTTCATTTTTTTATGATTATATGGGCAATTAAGCTTGATTACAACTTTTCATATGCACCTGCATGTTCAATGCAGTTTGTTCTGATGCGACATCTGATTAATTAATCAGATATTTCCCAGATACACCAGACTTAGGTATATCTGGGAAATAGTATACTGTGAGTTGTGGAGAATATAAAAGGAATAAAAATTACACTTTTGTTGGGTCCAAGTCATATTTTTACATATGTATATATACTAGTGTTTATGCAAAAAAACATAAAAAACATATTAGTGCAAAAGTACTGTAGATTACCTACAACATGTTCTGAAAAACAGAATTATACATTAGTCTTAAAAATCAAATGATATAATTATACTAAAATTAGATGTACAAATACATAGCACTTAAAATTTTTAAGTAAAATAAATGTAGCATTTAAATAATACATTAAAGGTTAAGCAAGGAATAGAAGTAAATATGCTACTTGCACAAAACATGTAAACTTTATTATCATCAATGAATTCTCAATTTCCAAAGGTGTTAATGAACTCCTCATGGTACCCCAAAATACATTGTATGTTCATACATTATTTGGTGATGATCATGATCATGATCCGGTGTACTGATGTTATTACTTTATGACACCTCAATGACATAAAATAATAAGAATGAGAATAATTCTTATTAACACATTGACACATTGCCAAAGTACCCAACTTATACCCTGGAGTAGTTTACAAATGACGAGCATCTGGATGGTTATGTGTTAAGCTCCCTCAGGTGAATGATTCGATGCTTGGCATTACTCAGAAACACTTTTAAAGACATGACACCTGCTCCATAACAGTTGCAATACTAAAGACCAACCCAGTGATTGACATAATCTAAGTTATAATGAAGCATAAAGACATTAGAAAATCTGGCAATTTCAAAATAGGAAATAAAGATATCACAGAATAGCAATTTTTTATTGTCATTGTAGTTATTAACACATAGACATCTGAACATGTTTTACTATAATTTTATGATGAAATAATGATGCTGTTCATTACCAGCCAGAATAATTGAATAAAGGAAGAGGTGTGACCCCTGCAAATCAGCGCTTTCTGTCCTCTGGAGAGACTGCCTTTTTCCTTTCGGAAAAAACTTCATATCTGTAATATAATGAGATTATCCAATTTCTCAAGCTAATAGGCATTATTCCCTAAGTGTCCTGTAGGCCCCTCAAAATAGCTTTCAAGAGCACTCATTAGGATATTCCCCAAATTTTCTCTTTCAACATATGTGCAGTGTTGCACCCATTTATATTTTATATACAGCTCTCCAATTCAGGAAGTAATAATCTACTTATTTCCTTTACCCACTTCACATCTAAGTGATTCCCAAATGCTTCTCACATTTCTCCTTTACTCATAATTGACCACTGCTTAATTGAAGACTGTTATCTCACTACAAGAACAATTTTTTTCTACACAGTTTCAATTTTTACTTTAGATAAAGGAAATGCATGCGCAGGTTTGTTACATGGGTATATCACATGATGCTGAGCTTTGGAGTATGGATCCTGCCACCCAGGTAGTGAGCATAATATCCAACAAATAGTTTTACTACCCATTTCCCCACTTTCTCTCTCTCACCTGCTCATGTAGTTCACAGTGTCTATTGTTCCCATCTTTACGTTCATGAGTACCTAATCTTTAGCTTCCACTTATAAGTGAGAATAACTGGTAATTGGTTTTCTGTTCCTGCATTAATTCACTTAGAACATGGCCTCCAGCTGCATCCATGTTTTTGGACATGATTTTGTTCTTTTTTATGGCTGCATAGCATTCCATGGTGTATATGTACCACATTTCTTTATTCAGTCTACCATTGATGGATATTTAGATCTATTTCATGCTTTTGCTATTGTGAATAGCATTGTGATAAATATACAAATGCATGTGTCTTTTTGGTAGAATGATTTATTTTCCCTTGGGTATATACCGGGTAATGGAATTGCTGGTGGAATTGTAGCTCCGCTTTAAGTTGTTTGAGAAATCTCCAACTTGCTTTCCACAGTGGCTGAACTAATTTACAATGTATCAACAATATACAAGTTTTCATTTTTCTCTACAGCCTCACCAGCATCTGTTATTTGTCTTTTTAATAATAGCCATTCTGACTGGTAAAGATGGTAACACATTGTGATTTTAATTTGAATTTTTCTGGTGATTAGTGATGATGAGCATTTTATCATATGTTTGTTGGCTGCTTGGCTTTTGAAAAGTGTCTGTTCATGCCCTTTGCCTATTTTTTAATAAGGTTATCTGATTTTTGCTTGTTGATTTAAGTTCCTTATAGTTTTACAGTTTATGGATATTATACCTTTGTCTGATGCATAGTTTGCAAATATTTTCTCCCATTCTGTAGGTTGTCCATTTACTCTGTTGATAGGTTATTTTGCTGTGCAGAAGCTCTTTAGTCTAATTAGGTCCCTCTTGTTAATTTTGTTTTTGTTGAATTGCTTTTAAGGACAGAGCCAAAAATTTTTTGCGAAGTCCTATGTCAAGAAGGGTATTTCCCAAGTTTTCTTCCAGGATTTTTATAGCTTAAGGACTGACATTTAAATCTTTAATCTATCTTGAGTTAATCTTTACATGTGGTGAAGCTGGGATCTAGTTTCATTCTTTCATATAACAATATCTTTTTTTTTTAACATTTTTTCCTGACTCAAATTTTTCTCATTCTCTCTCTTTTTCTCATTTACCCTTTATGTAATTTCAACATCCCTGGTAATCATAAGATATTAACAAATTATCTGTCTTTTTATTAAAAATCTTTATTCTATGACTGTGGAAAACGTTTCCATAGATTTATTGCAGTGTCATTTCACCCTCCTGAACTGTAGGCCGCTTGTGATTCCCTGGATTTGACCCTTTTTTCTTGCCTTTGCAGATTGCTGTTAACTCTCTTTGGATTGCAGATTGCCGTTCATGCTCTTTGTAGAAGCTTATGGTCATTTTAGTCTGTCAAACTTTTGTTTTTCCTTTTAAACATTATTTAAACACTTCCCTTTTTGCAAAGAACTCCTTGATACCTGCAAATTTAGCTTATTGCACACCCTCTACACTCCTTTAGCACTTATTTTATTATTTAATAGGGAAATATATTATTCTAAATTTCAATTATTTTTCTGCATATCTATCTTCTTTATCTTGTATGCTTTTTGAAGCAGGATAAATGTCTTGTTTATTGTTAAGATACCCAGATCCTTGATTTTTTAAACAGCATTTTATTAAATATTTTTTGAACAAGGCACATTTTGAATAAAATATAAAGGGGGCTGTCTTGAAGAAAAAAGGCAAAACTTAATAGAAAACCTCACTCAGCTTATTGCAAACTACTCCCTGGTTACTAAGTCCATTTCACCTAGTTTAGAATTTTATTATAGCAGCACAAAACATCATGATGCCACTTTACATACTGTTAGGGTGGGTCACATTGTGGGTACAAACAAACCCCAAAATTGCATGACTTAGTATACTAAGGATTATTTCTTGCTCAGATAAAATTAAAGATAGGTATTCTGAGGTTTTTTCTTTTCAGTGACTCAGAATCCAGGTTCCCTTCACTTTGATTCTGTCCATTTAATATCTAACTTTCTAGAACTCAGTGAGAAAAACTATTATTATCTAATTTTATATGTGAAAAAAATCGAGAGATTTTTACAGGTTGCTTTAGACCACTCATTAGTAAGTAAGAACCCAGGCAGTTTAGCATTAGCGTTGAGATACTCAAAATAATACATATTAAAAGACTTCTATTTCTGCTGGATATTTAGATCTTAGTATCTCTTATTTTTATTCATTTGTATCTACCAGACTGAAAGCCCTTTGAGTACAAAAGTTAGTCTTCAACTTCTCAATAGTTAGAACAAAGCCTAATGAATGGTCAATAAAATTAAGTCAGATTCAAATTAATATGTTTGGTAGCATTGTCAAGGGAGTGCTAAGTGATGTTTAATAAATGGGAGAGGTATTGTTCTCTTCCCTCTGTTTAATGCATGATTTCCTGACCTATTAAAATAAACACAGAAATTATTAATTTACAATTAAATGAACTGGGTATTGTACATTACTTCCCAAATAATTTTAGTATGTTTTTACGCATGATGAATTCATTCAGTTTAAGAAGTTTAAAAACTTTTGTTTTCAAATTTTTGTGATTGCCAAGGTGATCTGAATATTGAAGTACAACATTTATCTTGGGGAACTAGCAAAACATGTGTAGTTTGCTGCTGAGGACTCAAAGAGCATTGTAACTAGGAAAACAATTTTTAGAAGGCTAAAAATTAAATGTACATACACACACATGTGCACACATGCAATGCTTAAGCGAAACGTAAAATGGGTTAGTTCTGTTCAAAATCAGTGGTCTCAAAATTGCCAACCAATTCAGGTACACTGGGGCCCAGAATTGTCTAGGTTCTATATTTAATAATAGAACGCTCCAATTAGATAAACTCTCTCCAGTTTGTGTAACATTGAAGAAAAGGCAATATTTCCAGTTAGATTTTTATCTGTTACTTTTGCCTATGATTACTTAGACTCAAAAAATATGCAAACTGATTAGAAATTAAAACCTTAGGCTTTAGGCTGTATGGTTGCTCACTCTTGTAATCCCAGCACTTTTGGAGGCAGAGGTTGGTGGATTACTTGAGAGCAGGAGTTTAAGACCAGCTAGGCAACATGATGAGACCCTGTCTCTACTAAAATTACAAAAATGAGACAGGCATTGTGGTGTATGCCTGTTGTCCCAGCTACTCTGGAGGCTGAAGTGGGAGAATCACTTGAACCCTGGAGGTGGAGGTTGCAGTGAGCCCAGATCACGTCACTGCGCTCCAGCCTGGGTGAAAGAGCAAGACTCAGTCTCAAAAAAAGAAAAAACAAAAACAAAAATCTTAGGATTTACAGTTACATCTCAGATTCTAGATTGTTGTTTTCATAACTTGAAACATGAGAAAACTAATAATTTCATGATATTGCTATTGTATGGATTAACAAAATATCATATGTAAACCACAGAACATATTCCTGGCATATATGTATTCAGACATAAAATAGGAGTAATTATTTTTGTTACTAGATGATAAGCTGTTGTTAGCACCAATTGTTGTTTGTGTAATTTTAAAGATCCTTATTTAATCTTTTGCTTATTAATATTATCTAGTTCTTCATTGCTTTTTCATTAAAAGGTGTAATGAAATGATAATGATGCTTCTTCTTGAATGATCATGAATCCTGTTTTCCTATTGCACCACCAATAATGTTTTTCCTTATTCCTGTCACCCTAGTATTTAAACTGAAGAGTAACTAGAAAAGAAAAGTGTAGGGAGGAGACATTGGATTAAAATAAGAAAATAAACTGAAGAGGATCGCTGTACCTTCACTACTATAGATGTATTTAGCATTTACTTGATTTACTTTGTGGAAAATATTAAATATTTCTTATTAGATACCATAATGCTTTTTAGTATAAAGTTATATAACTATACAAATACATGAATAAATATTACCAAAAATTTTAATTATTTTTAAAAATTATATATTCAAATAATACTAATGTTGCTTAGTTGATAGTATTACAAATCATATAGAGTTTATTTTTTATTCCTTTAGGTTGTTAAAATTAAATTTATGTTTGCTATGACACACTAAATAGAACTTATTTTTTTAGAAAACAAATACGTTTTCTCATTAGAATACAGTATATGTCTTTTGTAAATGTTTTTCATAATTTTAATTTTTGGACACTAATGAAACTCACAAATCATAATGAGAACATGCATGTCCTTATTTTGAAAATGGCAATGTTGTGTAAGGTAATAAATCTTAATAGGTACAAATTATTGATGCATTAATTGAATATATGTGTCTTCTGTTTATAACCAATAAAAAGCATCAAACATATGTTCATGACATAGCGGATACATAAAAAAGAAGCTTTCAATTCTTTGAAACTCTTCCAAGGAAAACTCAGAAAGAAGAAAAAGAATTTGTATTAGATTTTATTTTAATTAAAAAAAATTTTTAACATAGTAAAATTTTAGGACTAAATAGTAAGCTATTTTCTTGTAATTAACTTAAGTGGTGACTGACTATAAGTTACCATGTGACCTAATGTATGGTTTTCTGTGTGGAAAAATAATGAGAATGAAGCAATAGGTTTTCCAAGTGAAAAGCCTTTATCATGGAGGAAATAAAACCTACCAAATTACAGGCAAAATATTATTACCAAATTCTTTGTTGAAGAAAAGACCATCTTTCAAATTGATCACTTTCTATTGCAAGCAGTAAAAGAATATAACTTATATTTCTGAATTCAATCTTACATTCTAATTTTACATGATATGTAGGAAATATTGTGCATTTACATGAACTATTCACTGCTAATGAAACTGATGCATCCTGTAGAAAGTCTATTTGCAGGTACATATTTCAGTTAGCTAATTTAGAGAAGCTACATTTAGAATTATCAATAGAATTTTAGGATCCGAATAACCAATATTGTCTTCTTTTAATTATGTTTATTATAATTTACTTTCTTGGCTTCTCTGGCAAATTACAATGAACTTGATATTTAACGGACTTGGATTCTAGATTGAGAGAAATACTGTAATTTCATTAGTGCAAAATAAAATAATTTCAGTTTTAATCTGATATTTCATTAGGGACATACAATTTTTAAAAATCCACTGAAAAGTTGGGTTTCTACTTCAGAACGATGTTGGAGACAAAAGTTTCCCTGACGAAGAGAAATATAATTAATATCTTAGTTTTGTTTTAGAATGAAAGTAAAGAAAAAACATCTTTGACATCAGACTGTGGAAGGCTGCTTAATCTCTATTCAATCTTGTCTTCTACACGTTTGTGAGATGTAATAATAACAATGACAAGGGGATTCACTCAACTCTTAAAGACCAGTGGACACAGCAACAGGAAAGATAATAGAGAATTGTCTGTTAATACAGTTTCATGTAGAATGAGAAATTCATTGGTTTTCTAGGTTGGGATCTAGGCTAGGAACAAAAACGCTAAAGACTAACAAGGGGCAATAAGTGTGATTTAACATAATCTTGTCAGAACATATGTAAGAGAATATTCCAATGTAATTATAGGTGTCATCTCTACCTAATCACAGTTTGTAGAATCCATTTGTAAAGGATTTCTAAGAATTTCTTTTTTTAATTAAAAAATGTTTCTGTCACTGCCATAAAGAGTAAGTAAATATTAAGGAATAAGAAAAATTTAACCCTCAATAGCAAGGCAACTTGAAATTTCAAGCTTTCTTCAAATTAATTTTGCCTTTATTTGGACAAGATTGAATAAATAAACATAAAGCAATAATTTTCTCTAAGAAATGAGTAGTAATCTGTTCATCAAAGATAGGCAATTTATTCTACAGTATATATAAAACATTTCAAAAATCAGTTTGTTATGCAAAGGTATATCATATCTGAGTCTATGCAGAGGAAAATGTGAGATTTAAACAAATTGAAAATATTTTTTTGGTTAAAAAATTAAGTACTTTCATATGACTAACCAGATTATTGAGTCTACAATATTTCTATCTTGAATAGTTCTACTTTATATTTTATTTTAAAGAGAAAATTTAGTTAATCAGGTAGGAAGATGATGGCAGTTAAACATAATTCAAATCCTAGAAGTGGATAAACATAAAACAAAATTTCAGGCCAAACTGCAAATTGTCAAGACTTGCTTGAAAGCAAAAATTTAATGGACAGTAAACAGTAATATAAAGAAAGTTGTATTATCTTATAAAACTTCTGCTTTTGATTACTCAAACTACATTCAACTAACTAAAATAACCAAAAGTTATGGGAAATCATAGTTTCTTCTAACACCCTTTCTTGAGTGAGTGGAAATTTTTCAATAATTTTTTGGTAGAATATGTATAATCCCAACTCACTGAGTAATTACATGTAATTTTTACAAAATAACAAAACTTTTACATGAAATCCAGTTAACTCTCAGAAGTTTCTTCAGTATTTAACATGAATGAATTTACTATAAATGCTATGTATTGTGAATTTAATTACTGTATGTTTCTGTCTGTCCAGCGTGCAATAACGAAATATCACTCACTGGGTGGCTTAAATGATAGACATTTATTTTCTTACAGTTCTAGAGGCTAGTATTCTGAGATCAGGTGCCAGCCTGTTTAGGTTCCAGTGAGGGCCCTTATCCTAACTTGCAGACAACCACTTCTGTGCTGTATCCTCATATGGCAAAGACAAAGCAAGCCTTCGGGTATCTATTTTCATAAGGGCAGTCATTTCATTATGAGGTATCCACCTTTATGATCCCATCTTACCCTAAATTCTTACCAAAAGACCTATTTCCAAATACCATGACATCAATGATTAAGGCTTCAACATACAAAATTTGGGAGAACACAATTCAGTCCCTAACACTCTCACTTCCCCACTTTGAGTAAATTGAATGTGGAAAATGGATGCATTCATTTAATCTGTTCATTGTCCTCTTGATAATAAGGGGAATTAAAACAATCCACTGTTTCATATATAGTATTTTACACTACAGTTGCTCTGTAATAAAGGAAATGTCAAGGAGAAGCAAGTGCAAGGGTGAGTGAGAGCTTGTCAAAGAAAAAAGAGACCATTTAGTTGGCTCTACTGTAAAAATAAATATTTTCAGTAGCAAACTGACTTCAAAGACCAGTGTATTAGACATATTTGCCATTTGTGATAAAAGCAATTATCTGGTATTGAAAACATATTTTTCCTAGTGGGGAATAAAAGCATACTTTTATTGGTATTGATAACATTTTCTTTAATTTTTACAAAACAATTTTATCTGCAAACCCTATGTGCACACAACTTAGACAGTATTAGACTGTAATTTTAAGAAAGATAGTGCCAATTTTGTTTTCACCAGAAGAAGATAAAAATCTATGACATAATTAGTGTTTTATCAATAGTAATTTAGATTTATGTCCAGCTCATTAGAAAGGTATTTTCTTTAAAATTTGCATAGTATATACTTTAGACCATTACCATCCAATAGAAAAATACTGAAACCACATATGAAATTTTGAATTTTCCAAATATCATATTTCTAAAAAGCCAATAATGGATGTAGATTATTTTTAATATATTACATTTAAATAATATGTATTTGATATTATTTCAGCATGTAATTCAAGATTATTTTATATATTCTTATATTAAGTCTTCAAAATTCAAAATACAGTGTCTATTTTACATTTACAGCAAATGGCATTTGAACTAGTCAAATTTCAAATATTCCTGTTAACCATCCTCACCTCCCCCCAGCAACCCTATTGCTTGATAGTACAACAGAGTTACTATGGTCAATAATAACTTAATTGTATATTTTAAAATGACTTAAAAATGTAATTGAATTGTTTGTAACTTAAAGGATAAATGCTTGAGGAAATGGATATTCCATTCTCTATGATGTGCTTATTTCACATTAAAGGCCTGTATCAAAACAACTCATGTACCCCATAAATATACACACCTACCATATACCCACAAACATTAAAAAATAATTTAAATATTAAACATAAAAACCAAACTTTAAATGTTTAATAGCTATATTTGACTTGTGGCTATTGCATTAAAAAAATACTGCTTTGTGCTATCCATTTAAAAGGTATATATGTGTTAATAATATTCACATAAATTACAGGTTGAAGGGAAAATATGCAAATCTAATAATATAAGTAGCCACAGAACTTTTCCAGAATTAATCATGTGCAATTAAAGTTATGAAGTTCTTCTGACACGGTACAATATAAACTAAAAAATTTTGAAGAAAATGGAGAAATTAACACTACGAGTACATCATCTTAGAATACTATGGTCTTATCTCATGTGACTACTCACTAGGGGATACTATGAGATCTATGTTCCATACTACCTGCTATTTTCACCATTGCAGTGAGTGAGATAATCAAATAAATTCCCTTAGCAGGTTAAGGGAGTTGAGCATTTGAAGAATATTTTGTTGCATGATGACATGGATATTTCTTTTTTTTTTTAATATTTCTAAAGACTGTACATATACAAATTTTTGAGCAGAGAAAAGCACTAGGAAATTATCTTTTTATTTTGGATAAAACCTAGTGGGATTTATCAGGATACGATTGGGAAAAGGTGAATACATTGAGTACATTTTCACTGTTTTAGCCAAGAAAGCTGTGCCTAATTGTATAATCTAAATATATTCTTCCTTTCATGTTGATAATACTGTAAGGTAATAATTGCTGATATTAAATTGTGAACTACAAAGGGATGTAATGCTTTGGATGTTTTAACTTTGAGTTTTTTCCTTCACATTTAGCAAAACTTCTGTGATTCTACATGTACTGTTTTTATTTTTACCATTTTTTCTTACTCAATTTATTTGTCATATTTCTCTCTTATATGTTTTCTAATGTTTTTCAATCAATATAGATAAATCTTGGACTAGCTTTCCAGCTCATGACTGCTTGCTCTGTTTAGATTAGCTCCCCGCTTCATACAGAAAAGCAGGTCCCAGTTGTCATGTACAATATAATCTTCCTAATTGGTTATCTGTATGTAACTCCAAAGTGGGCATCTAATCTAAATAAGCCAATCAGATTCTGAGTTAAAGTAAAACAAACAAAAAAACCTATTATTAACAACTGGGAAACATAGCATTGAAGTTTCACTGGAGCTGAACTTCATTTTTGCAGGTTCTGGAAAAAAAGTCCATAAATAACTATTACTGAATTTTCTTGAAGGAATCAAATTTTCCCACATTTTTAGCTATAATGGTTCAGAAATTCCTTGTAATATGTCTAATGTCCCTGAACCCTACCAATAATTTGCTTCATTAATTGAAGTAGCTAGAAAAATTTTCTGTTATCTCTACCCAAAATGAATTTAAGTAACTCATAAATTGAGACCAAGTATATTAATCAGGGTTCCACTGTTTCATCAAGTCAGATGCTTCAGGATGGTGGAAGACATTAGGATTATTAGAAATGGAAAAAGAACTATAGGAAATACATGTGTTTAGAATTAGTTGTGGGGTTCATATGTGTGAAAGACTGTGTCTTTCCTCTAAATTACAAGATGGGATACAACTAGCCTTTATTATACAGTAAAGGTAATCTCAAAACATGAGCATCAAGGGGTAAGTTATGAAGGGATCAGATTTTGAAAGTAAAATGAAATGTTATGGACTGAATTCTATCTCCTCAGAATTCATATTTTAATGTCATAACCTTCAATGTGACTCTATTAAAGGTAAGACTTTTAGGAGGTGATTAAGATTAAATGAGGTCATAAGGATGGGATCCTAATCTGATGGAATTGGTGGCTTTATAAAAGAGGAAGATAGAGCTCTCATTCACTCCTTGAACATTTACCTATGAGAGGCAATGTGAACACAGAGCAAGAAGTTTTCAGCCAGGAAGAGAGCTCTCATCAAAAACCTAACCATAATGGTCCTTGACCTAGGACGTGTATTCTCCAGAACTGTGAGAAAATAAATTTCCTTTTCTTAGGTTACTCAGTCAATACAACTTCTGTTATGGCATGCCTAGCACAGTAAGAAGCTGAGGAAAGTCAATTGGCACTGATTCTAAAGAAAGTGTAGACTGCTAAATTGAGTGGACCTTCATTAACCTAAAAAATGAATAAGAAGAGACAAAGACATTCCTTCATTACCAATATAATTTAGATGAAAACAATATGTTCCCATAAAGAAAGATAGTGTAATATTTTATCTTAGCATATTTTAGTTCAAATTATTATTTTAGTTACTGTGTTCTTCTTTGTACAGCTTTTGATTTTGTTTCATGGTAAGAAAAATTACTCTCAATGTAAATCCTAAAAAGAATGTTCACTAACATTCAGAATACCGTGTTGTAAGGTTTTTGTTTTGTTTTGTGGGTGTTTTTGTTTGTTTCTTTGTTTTTGTAGCGGCTTTTTTCTGGATCCGAGGCAAAGACTGAAGAATAAGGTGCTAACCAGTGACTAAAAGATTACATCCTCTGTTTCTTTCTAAAATTGTTTTTCAAAGAATGTCATTTCAATAGTCAGAAGATACTGCATTGCAATGTCATAAAATATGCAAAGATATTCTTGATTTTGTAACAAAAATAGTGCTCTGGATTAACTGCTGTAAGTCATATACAACTAAAGAAATTTTAAATAAAACCAATAATTATGATGAATGATAAAACCACTCGCTGAACTTAAAAAACAGAATATATAAAAGGCAAATAAAAAGACAAGGATATGTTTGTTGGCTGTGTAAATGTCTTCTTTTGAGAAGTGTCTGTTCATACCCTTTGATGGAGTTGTTGTTTTTTATTTCTTGTAAATTTGTTTAAGTTCCTTGCAAATTCTGGATATTAGACCTTTGTCAGAGGAATAGATTGCAAAAAAATTCTCCCACTCTGTCAGTTGCCTGTTTGCTCTGATGTTAGTTTCTTTTGTTGTGCAGAAGCTCTTTAGTTTAATTAGAACCCATTTGTCAATTTTGGCTTTTGCTGCAATTGCTTCTGCCATTATTGTCATGAAGACTTTGCCCATGCCTATGTCCTGAGTGCCATTGCCAAGATTTCCTTCTAGGGTTTCTATGATTTTGGGTTTAACATTTAAGTCTTTAATCTATCTTAAGTTTTTTTTTGTTTGTTTTTTTTTGTTTTTTTTTGAGACAGAGTCTCACTGTGTAGCCTAGGCTGGAGTTCAGTGGAGTTCAGTGGTGTGATCTTGGCTCACTGCAACCTCTGTCTCTTGGGACCCGGTTCAAGAAATTCTTCTGCCTTAGCCTCCCGAGTAACTGGGATTACAAGAATATGCCACCACGCCCAACTAATTTTTGTATTTTAAGTAGATACGGGGTTTCACCATATTGGCCAGGCTGGTGTCGAACTTCTGACCTTGTGATCTGCCTGCCTCAGCCTCCCAAAGTGCTGGGATTGCAGTTGTGAGCCACCACATCCAGCTGAGTTAACTTTTTTTTAAGGTGTAAGGAAGGGGTCCAGTTAGTTTTCTGCATATGGCTAACCAGTTTTCCCAGAATCATTTACTGAACAGTTTTGTCAAAGATCAGATGGTTGTAGATGTGTGATGCTATTTCTGAGGTTTCTGTTCTGTTATATTGGTTTACGTGTCTGTTTTGGTACAAGTACCATGCTGTTTTGGTCACTGTAGCTTTGTAGTATTATTTGAAGTCAGGTAGCATGATGCCTCCAGCTTTGTTCTTTTTGCTTAGAATTGTCAGCTATATGGGTTCCTCTTTGATTCTATATGAAATTTAAAATATTTTTTTTTCAATTTTATGAATAATGTCAGTGGTGGTTTCATGGGAATAGCATTGAATCTATAAATTACTTTGGGTAGTATAGCCATTTTCAAGATATTTATTCTTCCTATCCATGAGAATGGATTTTTTTAAAATTTATTTGTATCTTCTCTTATTTCCTTGAACAGTGATTTGTAGTTCTCCTTGAAATTTCTATCACATCCCTTGTTAGCTGTAGTCCTAGGTATTTTATTATCTTTGCAGTAACAGTGAATGGGAGTTTATTCATGATTTGGCTCTCTGCTTGCCTGTTGTTAGTGTAAAGGGATGCTTATGATTTTTGCACATTGATTTTGTATCCTCAGACTTTGCTGAAATTGCTTATCAGTTCAAGAGGCATTTGGGCTGAGATGATGGGGTTTTCCAAATATAAAATTATGTTGTCTGCAAACAGAGACAATTCGACTTCCTCTCTACCTATTTGAATATTCTGTATTTCTTTCTCTTGCCTGATCGCCCTGGCCAGAACTTCTAATACTATGTTGAATAGGAGTGTTGAGAGAGGGCATCCTTGTCTAGTGCCAGTTTTCAAAGGGAATGCTTTCAGCTTTTCCTGTTAAATATGAGTTTGTCATAAATAGTTCTTAATTGTTCTGAGATATGTTCAACATCACTGATCATCAGAGAAATACAAATCAAAACCGCAATGAGATACCATCTCACTCCAGTCAGAATGGTGATTATTAAAAAGTCAGGAAACAATAGATGCTGGAGAGGCTGTGGAGAAATAGGAATGCTTTTACACTGTTGGTAGAGATGTAAATTAGTGCAACTATTGTGGAAGACAGTATGGTGATTCCTCAAGGACCTACATTATAAATACCATTTGTCTTAGCAATCTCATTACTGACTATATGCCCAAAGGAATGTAAATCCTTCTACTATAAAGACACATGCACCCATATGTTTACTGCAGCATTTTTTGCAACAGTAACGTCATGGAACCAATTCAAATGCCCATCATTGATAAACTAGATAAAGAAAATGTGATACATATATACCATGGGACATTACAGAGGCATGAAAGAGTGAGATCATGTTCTTTGCAGGGACATGGCTGAAACTGGAAGCCATGATTCTCAGCAAACGAACAACCAGACACTGCATGGAACAGAAAACCAAACACTGTATGGTCTCGCTCATAAGTGGGAGTTGAACATTGAGAATACATGGACACAGAGAGGGGGATATCACACACCAGGGCCTGTTAGGGTGTCAGAGGTGAGGGAAGGGAACTTAGAAGATGAGTCAATAGGTGCAATAAACCAGGGCATTATATATATACCTATGTAAGAAAACTGCAGATTCTGAACACATCTTTTTTTTTTTTTTTGAGAAATAGATAAATAAACAACAGAAAGGAAAAAAAAAGACCGTGATATAGAGTGGGAATAGATCAGGAAAGTCTGCAATGGGCATGCTTTAGCAAGAACAAAATGTATATTACCTTTAAAAAGAGACATAACTCATATGTCATTATAATAGTATATCTAAGAAAGTAATGTGTTCTCGAAATATTTAATTGCAATATAAAAATGATTGTAGATATTTCCATTATCTTATTCATAAAATAAATTTCATCTCTACTTCTTGACAACCTTCTGTTAACCAGATGATAGTTTTCAAGAGCACCTAACTCATATCTCAAAAATTCTAACCTGGGTAAATATGCCAAAATTAAGAAGTCACTATCAATAAAGGTAGAATATTGCTAAGGTCAATGTCCACTTTTATGATGAGAGAAAATAAAATCTAGATGGAAGGGATAGAATCAATGGGCCCATGAAGGCTATTTACAAAGGGAATAAATCTACTAAGAGTTGTTAAATACATGTTTTTAAAGAACACCTTAGATATGGAAGTTTTGCAGGCAAGTATAAAGAAAAATAATCAAGACTCAGAATGAAGTCCACTGTAAGTTATGAACCCTGAACAGATGAAAGCATAATTAATATTACTGCATATGTACCCATAATTTATATTTATACTAGATTTATTTCATAAAAAGATGGTTTTACTATAATAAGTTACTTTGAGTTTGTAGCAGAGATCCAGGTCCCTTTCTGGGATTTCTTTTATTCCTATGCAGCTATGAATTTAATTTTTAGCATTTGCAGCTTGTAGTCTATTAAAAATTTTTAACTGGAGACAAGAGTATATTTTATGTCACTGAGAAAAAATATCAGAAGATGAAGTGTAGCTTTATATATTTTTAAATTACAAAATGGAGACATAATGCTTGCTGTATTATTATAATATAGTCATTAAATTTCATATAATTTGAAAAATATAAAACAAATATTTAAAAACATTTTCAAATAATAATAATTTAAAATATCTATTATTATTACTACATTGCATTTAATTGCTTTAAGTGTACCTTTAATATAATATTTTTTAGATAAAATAATCAATTTTATTTTTTTCTACTGTTAGAAATATGTTAGCAATCATTTTGATGAATAAAAATAAAAGCATACATTTGAAAAACATCTTGCAAACACCAGAAACAGAAACAAAACTAACTCTTTATCTAGTCGAATATTTAAAAATAGTTTTTATGGCTTTATTTTCTAAATTGTAAGAAGTCCCCTATGCAATCCTTATTCTTAACTTGGCGGTGGAGCCCCTGTTTGGTGGTGGGCCAACGTAATCAGAATTATTAACATGTGAATCTACAGTTGTTGATTTGCTTGAATCTCTACTTTCTTCTTCCAGTGAGGCAAAATTTATGAATTTCAATTTTCTAAGCACTAGGACAAGACAGAGATAAAATACATTGAGTCTTAAAAAACAGGTTATACGTAGGTAAAAAAAGAAAAGAAAGCATAAGACAGGCAGGTGTAGTAGCAGGAACACAGGCAAAAGACAGAGATGTTCATGGTGCATTCAGCAGTGAGTATACAGCCTGGACTAGCATAAGGTACACATAACATCAAATTTCAAAAACTTTTGTATACTAGACAAGCAGTATTCTCTTTTATGTTAAGTTAGTATGGAATTATCAAATATTGAGGTAAAGTTCTAAGAGTATAAATCATTTAAGTTTAATTTTTAAAAATTACCATTGTAAACGTAGGTACTACCTTTATCTACATTGTCATTCTTCACTTTCTTCTGTCAACATTTGCATGAATTGCAACAAGATGACCTGAGAGGATTTTCTGTGGCAAGAATACAACAGCTAGAACCAGGGATGTCTAATATTCAGTTATATACTAGTTACGTTGCTTTACATGGAAATACCCCTTCATACTCTCAAAATAATTAGCACACATTAGTGAGAGCAATACACTTCTCAGGAAGGTGCTCAGCATTGTGAAATTATATTTAAGGATAGAGTGGGAAGAGGGGCATGATATAAGAGAGGTAAGGTTAAACATTTCATAGAAGCAAGAAATCCTAATCTGAGATGATTTGGAGATATATATACAGCATCAAGATTTTTTAGAGACCCTAGGGAATGAATGTGAATTCAAAGATAATTTATTTAAATACGAATGTATTTGCTGATCTCCAGTACTCTAGGGGACACTACAAATATTCTGACACTGGACTTTGAAGCTAAAGTGAAATCTTAGTCGTAGGCCAGAGAAAATTGACGATGAATTATTAACAAAAGGATAACAAATTGGGAATAGTAAAAAAATGCACACAGAAAGTCAAAGGCAAATGTTTAACAAAATTCTATAGGAGTTGAAAAAAAAAAGGAAATAAATATTCTAAAACTCTGAGGTTTTAGTGAAGAAATGTGATGAACAATAGCAACACAGAAGACAACACTATGACATGGTAGGGTAGGATGGTAATAAGGGCATAAAGGCAAATCTCTAGATGTATTTTATGACTTAGATTAAGCAAATATCTTCTAACTCTTACAGTATTGTTAGGTATTTATATATTGAAATAAATTTCTGATTGGTTTAAGATACCAGGATAATGAAGCTTTACAGAAGTTTCAGTCTAAATCAGTAATTTGAACTTTGTTGATGTAGACTAGATAGGATAGCTTGACACAGCTATTTATTTATTTATTTTTTAATTTTTGACAGTGGTGATTTAAAATAGAAAAAGAAGAAAAAAAAAACAGAAGAAATGGATGCAGTTATTAATCTGTCAAGAAACAATAGCTGCTGGTGAGGCTGTGGAGAAATAGGAACGCTTTTACCCTGTTGGTAGAAATGTAAATTAGTTCTAACATTGTGGAAGACAGTATGTCAATTCTTCAACGATCTCGAATCAGGAATAGCATTTGACCTAGCAATCTCACTACTCAGTATATACCCAAAGGAATATAAATCATTCTACTATAAAGACACATTCACATGTATGTTTATTGCACTACTATTTACAATAGCAAAGTCATGGAACCAACCCAAATGCTCATCAGTGACAGTCTGCTTAAAGAAAATGTGGCACATATACACCATGGAACACTAAGCAGCCATAAAAAGGAATGAGATCATTTCCTTTTCAGGGACATGGATGAAGCTGGAAGCCATCATTCTCAGCAAAATAACACAGGAACAGAAAATCAAACACTGCATGTTCTCACTCATAAGTGGAAGTTAAACAATGAGAACAAATCAACACAGGGAAGGAAACAACACATGCCAGAGCCTGTTGGGAGGTGGGAGGTGAGGGGAGGGAACTTAGAGGACAGGTCAATAAGTGCAGCAAACCACCATGGCACACGTATACCTCTGTAACAAACCTGTACATTCTGCATGTGTACCCCAGAACATAAATTTTTTTTAAAAAAAGGAAAGTTATTTTAAAAATGTATTTCTCAAAAAATATAACAAGGATATATTGTTATTTATTAATATATGAGATATGTATTATATATAATAGTATATGTAATATACTCTGGTATATATGTAATAGTATATATGTAATATATACATTGTGTGTTTGTGTATATAGTGTATATACACAGATGCAAAGTATATATTATTCTAGAAATTATTTAAGGTTGTTCTTTCTGTGTAGCATATTTAATTCCAAACCCAATAAAGAATACGTTGTTTTTCTTAAAGCAGAACTTAAACACTAAAACACATTAGCTTTCATATATTTATATGCATTTTGCATGTATTATAGAAATTTTATAATGGATTGTGTAAAGCAGATTCACTGTACTGGTTACCGCTTCAGCCTGTTACATCTTAGCCTGCAGTTTCTACTACTTGCATGAGTCCACTGAGACAGAACACTAAAACAAGAGTTAAGTGAAGCAATTTTATTACTCACTAGGCAGCATGAAACAATGAAAGCCTAGGATTCATGATAAGCGGATTCCTCAAGTCTTGGGAAAGCTGCTCAAGGTCGTTAGAGAGTCTGCATTGAGGCATTCTGGTTGATACTCTCAATGGGTAGTAATAATTAAGGTAGGAATTAGAGTGGTTTCGAATAGGATATAGAATAGGATTAGTTCTGTGGCTGTAAATGTTATGATTAAGGAGATCTGTAGGAAAATTAATATTGAAATGTATACTTATTTTTCACGGGAGGGGGTTATTGCAGAGGTGTTGTTGGGTTACTAAAATTATTAGGTGTAATAGATTACCAGGGTTAGAAGAGGGGATGTCAATGGGTCTGAGAAGAAAACTAATGATAAGTTACATGAGTTATTTGGTAAGTATAAGAGTAGAAGGGTGAGAGCACTAATTAATAGGCTGCAGGTCACTATATTAATTCATATCATATAATTTTTTGAAAGTCATATTATTGGAAGTAGCATAATTGCTGGCAAAATAATTTTTAACATTGAAGTAGATTTAAGTTTAGCACATAATCTAGACCATATAATTTAGAAATTAAGATTAATAGGGCTAGGCTTACTGCAGCTTCGCATGTAGCGAATACTAGGAGGGTAATAGGTATTATAAATACTAGTATTAAATGTATATTTAAGGTTGTGAGTATAGCTATAATGAATAATGATAATATTATGCCTTCCAAACATAGTAGGGATAATATTAGATGTAATCGACAGATTAACAGCCCTAGAAAAGGTATAGAATATGCCAGTGTGGTGTTAATATAGATGAAAGGCACTTGGTGAATATGATTTATCATAATCTAATGAGTCAAAATCATTTGTTTTGATTAAACCATTTACCATTTCAACTCAGTCTAATCCCTTTTGAGTTCATTCATAGGCCAATCCCATTACACATCCTTGTGTGGTCTATTTGCACCACAGCTGAAGGAGCCTAGAATGTAGTCCACCATGTCCTGAAAGTCACAGAAATCACTGAACTAAGGTAGTATAGAACATCTTGTTCTAGGAGGGACTGTAACAAGTCCTGGGCCATTCCAGCCAATACCCCTTAGGATTATGCATTCATAGAATATTCTACAGTTGTTTTTGAGAATAGAGGCATAAAGGAGAGAGAACTGGATGAGTCTAAAGCCACCTAGTAACTGTCCTGAAGATTGCATTAATATGTTATTATGGTTGTAGTTAACTGTAGTCAATAATCTGATTTTAGATAATTTAGATAACATATAAAGAAAATGAATAATTGATATTATAATGAAGTATATTCTCATATTTTCAAAGAATAGAATTATTGTGTGTGGTTCATGGTTTATTCCTCAATGTTCATGCAACTTTGTTGACTAATCAGTAACCTTGCACATATGTTTTCTTATCCGTTTCAACAAAATACATGGCAATATTATGTGAGGGAATGAAATATTATAGATTTTCAAACCTAAATAACCTTCCAGAATCTACTGATGTGCCCTTTAAAGTTACAGATTCGTGAGGCTGAACCCAAACCTAGGCATATTAATTTCTAAATATTGTGGCTAGGAATTTGTATTCGTACAAATGTTATCCAGCTATTCTTTTGCTGCTTGCCAGGTGACTGGTGTTTTTGACTGAAAAAAAAATAATAGCATATATATCAAGGCCATGAGCTATAGTACTTCTCCTATATTTTTACATTGTACTATTATTGTGATTATTCAAATATAAGCATGTAGTCACAGAACTTTAATATTATAAGTTTCTTATAAGTTGAAGATTTTAAATGGACTAATCCTATGTTTCTTCTGAAGCATGTACAAAAAGTAATCATAGACGTATTTAACTGAAAGGAAGTGTGGAAAATTGAATTCCAGAACATTCACTAAATATGTAGGTGAAAAACCTAAAGCCAGAGAGGTTAATTTATTTCTTCAAAGTAGTACAGCTAAATTGCATATCCTGATTCTTATGGCAAGTCTCTAATCTGAAACCTGGATGGTGATATAAGTTTCCAGTGGAAGAGATACTCAAACAGTAAAGTTGGTTTTTGTTTTTATTTATTAATGTATTATTAATTAACAAAAAATCATTATGTATACATATGGGGTACAATGTGATGTTTTGATCTATGTATGCATTATAGAAAGATGCAACCAAGAAAATGAACATACTAATCTCCTTATCAGCTTATCATTTTTTGTGGTGAGAATGTTAAAAATCTATTCTGGCAACTTTTGAGGTATGCAATACATTTTTATTTACTGTAGTCACCACGAAGTGCAATAGATCACTAAAACTTATTCCTCAGCTTAACTGAAGCTTTATGTACTCCTATCAACATCTTCTCTTTTCCCTTTTCCCCCTCCCCCTTAGAGAGTAATCACCCTTTTACTCTCTTTGAGATTTTCTTAGATTCCACAAATAAGCTACACCATATAGTGTTAAGTCTTCATATGCTTTGCTTATTTACTTAACATAATGTCCTCTAGTTCCATCGATGTTGTTGTGTATGACTGAATTTTCTTCTTTATTAAGGCTGTATAGTATTTTATTGTGTACATTTAGCACATTGTCCTTAACCATTCATTTACTGATGGACACTTATGTTGCTTTCATACTTTGGCCATTGTGAATAATGCTGAAATAGTCATAGGAGGGAAGATACTTTTTCAGCATACCAATTTTAATTCCTTTGAGTATAATATATCCAGGAATGAGATTGCTAGATCGTATAGCATCTCTATTTTTAGTTTTTTGAGGAAATGCCATACTAATTTCCAAAATGGTTGTACTAATTTACATTTCTGTCAAAAGTGAACAAGGATTCCCTTTTTTCCACATTCTTCCCAAGACTTATTATTTGTCAGTTTGATACTAGCCATTGAAACAAATGTGAAGAGATATCTCATTGTGGCTTAATTTGCATTTCCTTGATAAATAAAGATGCTGGGGATTTTTTCATATATTCTCTTGGCTATTTGTAACTCTTCTTTTGAGAAATGTCTGTTCAGATCATTTGCCCAGTTTTAAATTGTTTTATTTTTTTGCTGCTGAGTTGTTTCTTATATATTTTGAATATTAGCCCCTTATTTGACAGATGATGTGCAAATATTTTCTCCTAATCTGTGACTCTCTCTTCACTCTGTTAATTGTTATTTTGCTTTGTAGAAGATATTTAATTTGATACAGTTTTGTTTTTTCTTTTTGCTTTTGTTGTCCATGCTTGTGAAGTTTTATTTAAGAAATTCTCCACCAAACTAATGCTGTGAATTTTTTTCTCTATGTTTTCTTCTTGTAGACTTACAGTTTAAGATCCTATGTTTAAATCTTTTATCCATTTTGAGTTGATTTTTGTCTATGATGTGAGATACAGTTCCAATTTCATTCTTCTGCATGATATTATCTTATATGTGAAATAAACAAGATGCAGGAAATTTATGTGAACAATTAACATAAGGATTTTTTAAAATGTTGAAAACCTTAATCTCATCACTCTATACTGAATCTTTGTAATATATGCAATGGAAAATGTAATAAATTAAATCTATTGAAGCTCTTCTATACAGAATCTTTCAACTTCTAAAATTTTCTAAAATAGAGCAAGTTATGTATCAGAGCAAATACACATTAACTCTGCCTATTGGGGGTAAAAAAAACACACTAACCAACAGATGTTATTAATAGGTCTTACATATTATCTGTTCAAATCTATGAGTAACAGGAAGCCTGAATCTATCCTTTTATATCTTAATTTGAATAAACCAATTATGTAATGTAAAATTATAGGTATTTTAGGGACAATTAAGAATCCAATATTAAGGTATGAAATATTGCCAAGGAATTGGTCTTAATTTTGTCAAGTATAATAATGGTGCTGCCATTATATAAGCATCTTTTTCATGGAACTCCAAACATTCTTTCCTACGTTGTTACTAATAGTATACATGTTTCAATATTTGAGAATTTGGCAGATATTTATATTAGTAATACAGTTTGAACAAACTCATTTTTAAAATTCACAGTTCATTTAAAACCAAATTCAGGAGATAAATATGTAAGAGGCTTTTCAGAAATAAAGAAGGTATTTAAAAAATGCACACATTTAACTGTCTAATTCTAACTACTTTCTAACTTCTTTCTCAGATATGCATGCAGAATTGTGAATTGTTCTTTATTAAACATTATATAGGATTAATGTGTTATATTAAACATGTTATATTAAACATGGTAGTGCTAAGTCAATGCTTATTTCTTTCAAGTGCCTATGTTTGTGCACCACACAGGTAAACATAGGATAAATTTAAGTGTTTTATCTCAGCCAAAGGATACGTTTAGAGACTTACTTGGTCTGAGTCTGTTTACTGTGACTGACCTGTCATCCAGAATGAAAGATATCTTGTCTTCAAGCAGCCTAGCCAAGGAACCTGGAACAGTGGAGATCCAGAAGACTATTTTCAGACTTGTGGAGGCACATTGCTACCTTGAACCAAAGAAGTCTTTTATTTATTTATTTTTTTAAAGTGGAAATATTCTTACATTTTTCAAAGAATGTCAAATACCTTTGATTTCATTTTCAAAGATCCCAAAAAGAGTAGCTGGCACTTCACTTAAGCTGAAAGCTGAACAGCCCCTCACAGGTCCTGAATGTTGACCACCCCTGTGCCCTGCTCCCAGTAGAGATGCATTTGAGCAGAGACAAAGGCCAATCAGCCCCATACCTCCCCAGAGTAACAGCCAGCCTAGCATCCCACCCCCAGTGTAGCAGAGCAGAGTTATTGGACTAGCCTCAACTATAGTTGAAGAAACTGCATGGAAACTATAATACTCAACTATAGCACTCAACCAGAACAAAGCCAACATGCTCTACCCAAGAAACACCCTAGGACCCATCTACAGGTGAAAGTCTTTTCCCACAAAAGCCCTGTGCATTAGTCCATCTTCATGCTGCTGACAAACACATACCCAAGATTGGAAAATGTGCTGGAAAAAAATAATTCTGCTGGCTAAGAATACTATCACCAGTAAAACTATACTTCAAAAATGGATGAGAAATAAAGTTCTTCTCAAGCAAACAAAACTGAAGGAATTGATCATCATTAGACTGGCCTTACAAGAAATTCTTAAGAGAGATCTGCAACAGAAAACAAAGGATGATCATTATCCTGAGAACACACAGAAGTATAAAGTGTCTACCTACCGTTAGAACAGATATACAATTGAGAAAAAGAGAGGAGAGAGTAATAAAACCAGCACACTGCAAAGTAAAAAACAATAAAAGAAGAAACAAAGGATCTATAAAACAATCAGAAAAAAAACAACAAAATGATAAGAATAAGTCCTCATTCATCAATAATAATATTAAGTGTAAATGGATTTAATTCTTTATTTAAAACAGACAAGCTAAATGAATTAATAAAAATAAGATAAACTACATGCTGCCTATAAAAATTTAACTTCAACTTCAAAGACACACAGACTGAAAGTGGAGAGATAGAAAAAGATATTCTATACAAACAGAAGCCAAAAATGAGTAGGACCAGCTATAGTTAATTCAGATAGACTTTAAGTCAAAAACTGTAAGTAAATACAAAAAATGGTCATTAAATAACAATAAAGAAATTGATTCAGAAAGAAGGCCTAACAACAATGAATATATATATCTATCCAATACCAGAGTATTGTGCTCTATAAAGCAAATATTATTAGATATCAAAGCAGAGATAGGCCCTTATACAATATTAGCTGAAAGTTTCAAGACCCACTCTCAGGATTGCATAGCTCATCTAGGCAGAAAATCAACAAATAAACTTAACTACAGATCAAATGATCTAATAGACATTTCCAGAGCATTTCATTCAACAGTGGCAGAAGAACATATATTTCTCATTAGCACTTGGAACAGTCTCAAAGATAGGCCATATGCTAGGTCACAAATAAAGATTCGCATAGTTGTTAAAAATTGAAATCATATTTATTTTTTTTGTCCACAGCTGAATAAAACTATGACTAACAAGACTAACAAAATTAAAGAATGTACAAATACATGGTCATTAAACAACAAATCGGTCAAGAAAGAAATTTAAAAATTAATAATAACAAATTAAAATAGACATACAATATTTAAAACCTACAAGATAAATCAAAAGCCATGGTAAGAGTGAATTTATAGCAATAAATACCTATATCATAAATGTAGAAAGATTTTATATCGACCATCAAATGACAAACATCAAGAAACTAGAAAAACAAGAACAAACCAAAATCGAAATTAGAAAAAATAATAAAGATCAGAGCGGAAATAAAGAAAATAGAGAGTTAAAAAATATGAAATTTCAATGAAATGAAAAAACATGAAAAAATAAATAAAATTAACAAGTCATTACCTAGGTTAAGTAGGAAATAAAGATCCAAATAAACCAAATAAGACATACAAAAGGGGACATTTCTTCTGATACTACAGAAATACAGAGGATCATCACAGATTATTATGAACCACTGTATGTCAACAAATTATAAAATCTAAGGAGATGGGTAAATTCCTAGAAATATAGAACCTACCAAGATTGAACAGAAACAAAAATAGAAAATGTGAATAGATGGATATGAGTAACAAGATTTAAGCTGTAGCGTAAAGTCTCCCAACAAATAAAAGCCCAGGAATGGATGGCTTTACTGCTGAATTCCACCAAATTAAAAAAAATAATAATATAACACTAGTTTTTTCTCAAACTATTCCAAAAAAATCAAAGGAGAGGGTTTCCTTCCCAACTTATTACATGACATCAGCATTACTATAACACAAAAATCAGACAATGGTACAGCAAAATAAAAGAAAATTATTGGCCAATATTCCTGATTAACATACATGCAAAAATTCTCAACAGCATGCTCAATAAATTCAACATTATATTAAAAAGATTATACACCATAATCAAGTGAGAGGTGTCCCAGGATTGCAAGGATGGCTCAACATATTTGAACCAATAAACTTGATACCTCACATTGATAGAATGAAGGACAAAAAACTGTATCGTTATATCAGTAGAGGTAGAAAAAACATTTGCTAACATTCAACATTCCTTTATAATAAAATCTCTGAACAAATAAGGCATAGAAAGAATGTACCCAAACACAAAAAGGCCATATATAATAAACCAAAAGCCAACATTATATTCAATTAGAAAATGTTAAAATTTTTACTCATATGAGCATAATTAAACCCCTCTTTAACCACCAGTCTCTGCACATCGCTGATCTGCTTGGTCTCCCTAGTTTTTTTTTTCTTTCTTTGACGGAATCTCATATAAATCAAATTAAATTTGCCTACTTTTGTGTGCCTAGTTCCTTTTATTTAGGATGTACTTTACAGATTTATCCATGTTGTTGCATGTATCAGTAGCTAATTTCTTTCTATTATTGAGTGGTATTTCATTATATGGATAAACCAATATATATTTATATTGATGAATATTCATGTTGCTTCCCATTTTCAGAGGTAACATAGGAAGTCCGTAAACATCAGCCCCACAATATTTTTTTTGTAAACTTAGATTTTTATTTCTCTTTGAAGATAATTAGAGTGGTAATGCTAGACAATGTTATATGTGATTGTTTAACCTTAGTAAACATTGTAAAACTCTTTCTCAAAGTTGATGTAATATCTTGCATTCTCATCAGCAATGTATAAAAGCTCTTATTGCTCTCATTTCTTGGGTGTTATTTACTGATATTTTTCTCAATTTCAGCCTGTCCATTTAGTATATGATCATATCACTGTGGTTTTTATTTACATCATTTTACGTATTCTTAATAGCCAATCATCTGGTGAAGTGTTTATTCAAATGTTCTGCTCATTTTTAGGAGAATCAGATTGTTTAGCTTATTTCAATTATTAAATTGCAATAGTTTTTTACATATTCTAAATAAAATTTATCAATATATGTTTTAGAAAATTTTTTTTCACAATCCATGGCTTTCTTATTTATTTTAATAGTATTTTTGCAATTTTTAAAAATAAAGTCTGATTTACCATTTTTAAGGGTACTCTTTCCTCTGTACTTAATATAATTGTTTTCTGCTTTTAAGATTTTCTTTCTTTATGGAGTAGTTGTCTTTTTAAAACAGTGTTTGATTTGATTGTAATGAGCCTTGGGAGTTTTCTCTGCTTTTTGCTTTTTGGGTATCATTTAGTTTCAAGGATTAATGGATTTGGCTTTCAAAAAGTTTGGACAATTTTGTTCATCATTTCTTTAAATATTGTTACTTTTTCCTGCTTCTCATCTATTTTTCTGGGGTACTAATTACATATAGTTTAAATTGTGTAATGTTTTCCCAAAGACCACGGATGCTTTATTGTTTTAAAATCCTTTCATTTTCCTTTGCTTTATCTTGGTAAGTTTTCATTGATCTATTTCAGATATACTATTCTTGTTTTCTGTATTATTGCTGTTATAGATATTGAATTTTTGTTTCTTGATTTCTTATTTGTGTCTTTTAATATTTTACATTTGTAACATGTTTATGGTCCTCCTCTACCTTCTTGAACATAGGAAGTAGATTTATAATAGCTATTTTAGCAACATTGTTTAGCAGTTTATCATCTCAGTCTATCATTTTTAGACCCATTTTACTGACTGATTTTTCTCCTGGCTCTTGGTCATATTTTCCTGCTTTGTTCTATGCCTCATAATTTTTGTTCAGGTATCACATATCGTTAATTTCACATTTTTGAGTGAAGAATTTTGTTTTACTTAAGTAGCATTGAATTATTATTTTTCTTATTTGTAGTCAAGTTGCTGTGAATAAGCATAAGAATAATAAAGTAATTCCACCTTTGGAATGTTAGGATTTTACCGAATGATCTTTCCTTCACAAGGCATTTACATCAAATCAATACTGAGGAGACTGCTCTGCAGCTCTCTGGAACGTTTTTCTAGGCATCTTTCTTCTCTTCAATGCTAGCTCTCCGGAATATTTATTAATATATACATTAATATGTTATATATATATTTTTTCACATTTTCTACTCTTATTTCTCTTTATATCTTTCAGATCTTCTCACCAGGTACTTATATTTGGTAATCTGCTGTCAACCTCAAATGCACATAATGTAGTTATAGCTCTTAAATTGTAACATGTTAAAATAGTTAAAATTGTTTCTCTAGTTTTATTTGATTACTTTGATGACTCATTTACATCATTTCAATATTTTATGTATTGCTAAGCATTTTATGTGGCCTTTGAGGCTGTGTGTACTCGTTACTTGCCTAGCTCTTAAGTCTCATTTTTCAAATCACTCTCCCAGGTTCATTCGCTACACAGGAGCCATATTAGCCTTTGACTAGTATCTCCTGTAAATGATTTTATTTCTTTAATTCCTTGCCTTATTAAAATTTGGCAGGATGTGCACATGTATCCCAGAACCTAAAGTCCAAAAAAAAAAGTTAATGAAAAAATAAAAATAAATCAATAAAACTTCCCATCATGGAAACAAAGATTTTCTGTCTATTTATAAAGCCTGAATGTATTTATGAAAAAAAAAAAAAAAAAAAACAAGTTTGATAGAGTTCATTTTAAAAGCATGCAGGCCTGAAGATCTTTGGTTTGGAGATTTAACTACCAGTTTACTTTTTTAAATCCCTGTGGGAAAAAAAAAAAAATTGCCTAACCTTAAAATACTCGGTTTAAGCTACTGCCTTAAGGAAAAATATCTGTCATCTTGCAACTCCAAGACAGGTAATTTTTTAATTGCCTATCTTGGAGTTACATTCAAGATAGTATAACAAGTTGCTCCCATTTTCCAAGCCTTGATCTTAATCTTTTGCATGGAGATAAGATTGGGAACAGTCCTACTTGAACCATACGATACGAGTGTTAAAAAGGTCAATTCCATAAAAAACAAACAAACAAAAAAATGGTAGAATTCTGCTTGAAGAAGTAGGAATAGATGCTGGGAATTAAAAAATGCACCAAATATTTACTAAACACAATAATAAGTGTTATCCATTAGTTTTCAGGAAATTTCATTGCATATGGTAAAATGTTAAATATCTCAATTTACACTACATCCGATGTTAAAAGTGAATGGTTCTATCTACAGCGTGGGAAATCTTCATTGATATCTATGCTTTAAACAGAAGATAAAATATCTATGTTGAATTTTATGTAAGGTAATTCATAACCTGGCCTTCTCTACCTTTCTTTGTTTATTTGCCAACACTCCTACAAATTTGTACTTCTGAAATATATTTTCTAATTATTATGTAATCAAATCTTATCATCTCTAAGGTTTCAGAAACTCCATACTAACCTGAGGGCTTCTTGAAGATATGGGCCTAATCTTCATTGAAATAATCTAATAAATAGGTGACTGATATAATATGAATTCTTATATTTATATGGATATTTGAATTTATTCAGAGTCATTCTCTATACCTATTTGTGTGGTGTAAAACAAAATATGTGCTTATTTGATTTAAGAATATAGTCTAGGACAGCTAGGTACATTTTGTACCTATTATACAGTGAGATAGTGGGGAAAAAGGGCAAAGAGGGAAAAATCAATTCAAAGAGCATTTCAGGCAGCAGGATTGTCTGGCGTAAAGGCATGGATGTGTAAGAGGAGTTAGTGATTCTGACATTAAGTACTTTACAATGTTCAGTGTATGAAAACTTCAAGATGAGACCAGTGGAAAATTACCAGAACACAAGAGGCATTGTATTTTCTGTAGAATTTAGTGTTTATTCTATAGGTATGTAATGACATTAAAATTTATTCTGTAAACACTATATTTCTTTTGAAATACTCTTTATTATGAGAAAGTGTAAAAACTATTACACAACTAAGGAGAATTAATTAACATTATAAATATAAATATAGCAACTTTTAGTAATTCCTTGTTAAAGGTATTATTTCCTAAACATAGATCTTCATTAATAACTTAGAAAGTTTCTACAAATGAATATTGAGAGAATATTTTCAACATATAGCTATAAACAGGTTATGTTTTTATAACAATAGCTAGTTTTCATTTAATCAATTTAATTAACTCAAATAAAATTTTGTGAATTATATGCCACAATAATTCTATACATATATACTTTGAAAAGTCAAGTGTGTGCTGGTTGCATTCTGGAAAACTGGTTAAATATTTCTAATTAAGAAGTTAATAAACTAATAAAATAATGAAATGTCCAAAATTCAACTTCTAATGTGCCTACATTTCAGTGATTAGATAAACTTAAGCTCACCATCTTAGAAACACATAGAGTTCATAGAAAATAATAAACTGAAATAATCTATGCTCACAAAATTTTAGTACAAAAATTAGACTCAGCTTTAACTCTAAAAATAACTGAAGAAATATATAAAGATATAAAGTTAGACAATGATAAGACTAGATTGTAAATCTGTTATCTATTATGGTTAAGTTAAAAAATGGTGCTATTTAGGAGAAAATGCATCTTTCTCTAAGTGTTATTTTGCTTTATGATGTTTCAGGAATCAATTTTATGACTGAAAGATGGGCACTAAATTACTATCACTTACACATAGCTTTTATTACTTGCTTGTAGCATTCAGCATAGTGCCCAACACATTTTAGGATCTCATTGAATAATTTTTGATACAATTTTGTAATTTTTAAAATTATTTTTTTGTTAATCACAGTAATATAAATGTGTTTGAAAAATACAAATATATGTATATAATTGGCCTATATATCAGTTGATCCACTGATTCTATTTGTTGAACAGTATAGAATTATGCAATTATATATTATACATTATACAATTATAATGCTTAATTGTGAAATTATACAATTGTGAAGTTGTGTAATTTACCAAATACGTCTGTATTCCACAAAAAACTCCTGATTCTCTGGACTCAGAATGTTTGATTTAACCCAGGGTCTTCATTTCGGAGATAAAATGATGAGGCTACTAGTTGATCAAATGCATGTATAATTAGTACTAAGATTTCATAATTCTATTCATTGTCATTGTATTACATCATGACTCAATACTTTTGTTTGGGAAATATTTAGAAGCATAACCTTTATTAAGCTTGGTGACTAGAATTAAGTATTCCAGTTCAGATTTATAAATCAAAGGTAAAACTCATTAGTTTGAGTACAAGTGTTGGGAAACGTGGGAAACAAAGTTGCTGAAAAAGCTCAGGAGTTCAAGACCAGCCTGAGCAACATGTTGAGACCTTTGTCTCTACTAAAAATACAAAACAAAACAAAAAACTAGCTGGGCATATTGATTGCTTGAGCCTTGGGGGCTGTGTTGCAGTGAGCCAAGTTCGCACCACAGAACTCAGCCTGGGTGACAGAGCGAGACCCTGTCTCAAAAAAAGAAAAAAAGGAAAGAAAAAAAATGATATTTTTTCAGTCATCCATTACATTATTTAGCAAATATTTATCAAGAACCTACTGTGCTTTAGGTACTGTTCCAGAGACTGTGAATAGAGTTGTTAAGTAAATCTCTGTCCTCAATGAACTAGATAGGGTAAGACAGACAATAAACACATATTAGCTTATCAGATGGCAATAAGTGCCACAGAAAAAATTAACAGTGAAAAATGGGAAAGTAAATATCATGATAGTATTCACGTAATTTTAATTAAGTAGTTCAATAAAGTCTTTTCTAAAAGTTGATATTTAAATAAAGTTATAGTGTTAGGTGAGAAAAGTCATGTAGCTATCTGGTGTGAAACAGTATTCTAGAGAGAATATTAAGAGCAAATACATTAAAGCAGAAAACGATTTGCAAGAAACCAAAGGGGCAATATTTCTGTAGTAGACTAAGTTAGGAAAAAAGACATAGGAGATGGGGTCAGAAGGTTAACAAGGAGGCAGACCCTTAGGCTACTATACCATATTTTTATTGTGATTCTACTCTGAAAATGACAAGAAAACATTGGGGGGTTTTTAGCAGAGGGTTGACATAGTTTGATGGGCATTTTTAAGGGAATTGCTGTATGTGCTGTGCTGAAAGTATATTTAAGAGAATAGGGTAGAAACAGGAAAACAGTTAAGAGGCAGTGCTATAATCTTTCTTAAACAACTGCAAAGTGAAGATGATGGTAGGTCCTGCAGGTAATCAGAGAAATAGGTAAGAAGTCTTGGGATTGCAGGTTGAATGCTGAATAAATATTATTGTCACTCACTGCTTTCTGTATAAAAATACTTACATTTTTAAAAACAATAATATCTGAGAATATAAACTGCCAAGGTGCTTACTCATATAAAATGAGACATATTTTATAAATTTTCAATACAAATGTGAATGTTGTTCCATTCATAGTGTAATATCTCGAACCCAAAGAGTTGAGCAGAGAGTGATTTATTAGGCGCAGAGAGAGAAAGGAGAGAGAGAGAAAGAGAGGAGAAAGAGCTTGGGCGGGTGGGAAAGTCAGAGAACTCTGGATTCCCAGATGGGAGCGTGGATGGAGGCAAGGGCTGGAAAAATTCCTGCATTTAAAACCAGACCTCTTGGGGACTCAGTTTTCCTTAATACAGCGCCTCATTACTTTAATGTGTCTATAGATACCACATGAGTATATTTTCATATTTGCATCTTAGAAATTTATGCACATTTTTCTTAATTATTCAGAATTCTTTCTTTTTTTTTTTTTTTTTAGAATTATTTCTGTCCTGTTCTTTTTGGTCATGTACACAGAGTAGGCTCTCCAGTTAGAATGAAAATGAGGAAATTGTTTAATTACATTTTGGTATAAGCCTAAACTTATATGAAATGAGGATTATTAACTGAAACGGAACATTTTTATAACAAATAAAAATCACTTTGTTTCAATAAAATGACACTCTGAGAAACTGAATATTCAAGGCATATTGCACATAAACGTGCTTCATTGGTCCGTTCATGACTCCAAACCACAATTTAGAAACTTAACTGCTTTCGGTAGAGGGATATTCCTGTACTATTGTGAGAATTAAAAACAAGACCAGATCTTTAGATCAAAATAAGTTTCCCTATCCCCTCAACCTAACAGCAGTCTAGACCTACCTTCTCAGACCAGAAACACCACATTTTCATCCCAGTGAAAATGGGATACCTTTACCGTTTTTATAATATCCAGTTAATTATTGTATCTCTGGTTGTTGTATGACAGACTGCAATTCTCATTAACTTACACCTGGTTCAGAATGCTCTGATATTTCAAACATGTCCAAAACAATACAGGGACAGCATTTTATAACTTAAAGGTTTAGCATGTTCCTTGTTGTGGGAGATTTTACTTCACCTGAATTCAAGAGAGTATAGAAGACTCACCTGAAGGATCAGGCCTTTCAAATACTAACTTACGTGATCAGCGGGTCAAGATTATGATCAGGCCAGTTGAAGATTCAGGATTACCTCCTTTTGGGTTTGTGGCTGATCAGAGTGGCCCAAGTATTCAATGGCCTTAATTGCACAAAGAATGATGGACTAAAACATATTTATGATAATGTTCATGACTAATTGAGTAAAAAAAAAAGGCAGGAATGCAGAAAAACTGACACCATAACCTTAGCCATATCTTTGCATACTGGTGCCGTTACATAAATAATTTATCCTCTCAAAAGGATGATTTTATCACGAAAAGTTTTTATTTATCACATCATAGTAGTTAATGGTTGGGCAAACTTATATGAATACATGCTATTAATCACAGACAACTTATTAGTAAAGATCTTATTATTGTATTTATTTTAAGTGCTAAAACATCACCCAATAGATTTTATTCGCCTCATCACTTTCCTTTCATTCAAATATATCTATTAATAAAGATGCTTCTATATATTCTATTGCATAAGTGTTTTCTTGGCATAATCAACACTTTTCAACCTGAGACTATATTTATTATGCAATTGAAAGGAAGGAAACAGAAACTCATAAGATTCTGTGCATCTATCTTGTTAGAAAAAGCTGACAGTTTTTGGAATAAAATGTTTTAGTGAAAGTGAACATTTATATTGGTGTCAGTTGCAGAAGCTTTCAAATAAAATTAATAAAGAAACAAGTATTTGGTGCCTGTTCATTTTAACCCCGTTTGATCTTAAGAGGAAATGATAGCTATTTAAATGATGTTAGGTCACGGAATACACTGAAAGCAGAGGTCAATGGAGAGCAAACAATGCTGAATTTTTAGATCAATGTTCTAACGCTAGGGAATGTCCCAAGATGCATTTCATTTTCAAATAAATTCCCTCTACTTGGAGCCAAAGGTCTGCAAGCTAGCAGTTAAAGAGATCTCAGCTGCTTCAAAGTTAAATAACAACCAAAAGTCACCCACAGCAGACTCTCTCTAATCCGTAGATGTGTCCCGAAGGGCAGCAGGCCAAAGTAGAAAACAGAGATTTGTTCAAGGTGCCAATAATAAATGCTATAATCAGCAGGCTTCTTGGTCTGAGAGCTCAGGATAAGAAGCTTTTTTTTTTGTTCGCCTCGCAGAAGAAAAATATTCTATTTAATTACACTTACTTGTTGAACTAAATACATATAGTTGGAATTTATTAATCTCTTTAACACAACGCAGCCAATTACAATAATGTTTAGAACTGTGACATTTCATAATAAATATAGAAAACTTTATGTTCCTTTAAAATATCTACTGTCATGATGTAATAATCAAACTAAAGTATGGAATACCTCTTAGGTTAATTTTCTTTAAGTGAAGTCTTTCTGTGAAAAGCTTTTTCATCCTGTTGAAAATATCAATACTACAAGCCAGGGCTGGTTTTTCAGAGAAATAAATATTGATTTCCCTCCTCCAATCTTTACCAATGACAGGCAACTGCCTTCATTGCTCTGAATATTTTATTGCTTTACAATTGACAAATTTCGGTAGCATTGAATTTTTATTGTTTCATTGTTCCCGCTTTTAAAAAAGGCATTTGTGTTATTTTATGTGTGTGTGATAGACAAGACAGAAAAGCGAGACTGAAAATAATCTCACACTCACTCCCTATTCCATAGTTTCCTTGTCAAATATGATTTATCTAAGTTTGACCTTAATATCACTAACTTTGCAAGAATTTATTAAAAACTAAGCTGCTTTCCAATTTTGTTCTTTTTAGCAAATTAAACTACAAAGTTATACACATTTATGCAACAATTAATTGGAACCAGGAGCTGCTCAAAATATTTGATGTGAATGAATTTAAACATACTTCACTTAATTCCTGGCAATTGTTCTGTGGTGTTGTGTAGATAAGTGTTGTAACTATACTTAATGTTAACCAACATTGGGCAGATTAGCAAACACAGCCTAATATGTGCATGCACATTGACCTGATATACTGGGCTTTATTTTCTCATTATTTTTGTATTCAAATCTGAGCTATTATACTATAATAAGTATTAAGACAATATTCATCTAATTCACCAAATTTCAATTCATTTGTATGTCAGATGGGTGAATTTAGAAATTCAACCAACAGCAAAGTGATCCAAAGAAGTTACTTAAATGCAGAAAAAAAAAAAAACAATACATTGTTGTAAAAGTATTTATGCTAAAACAAAGATGTAAAATGAATTGATAAAAAATTATATATTTACCTTTTTGTTGTTTATTGTTAACCTTCTCTAAATATTACTTTAAGAACATGACCCCAAATTCCTCCAATAAAAATGTGCTTGCAAGGACTCTATTGAAATCTCTCAATAGATAATAATGCTTGGATGATTTTTAAGGCTTCATAACTAGATTCTACTCAAGAAAAATTAATGTAACACAAATATTTCATTATAATTTACTTTAAAATTCCTGCCATAATTACTAGATCAGGGATTTTTTTCAACTTGTATTACTTTACCAAATTTTAGACTATACAAGTAATATAAAGATTAACAAGCTTAAAAATATATGTAATCATTCTATTCTGTAGCTTTAAAAGTGGTTATGGTGTTCAAAAATGTCTTAAAGATAACTCTGATTGAGTACAACAATGACCACATAAGTAATTAGACAAGAATGGGCATAGAGGGTAGAAATTCTCAACAATTCTGCCCAGCAGTTAACCTGTATGTAAATTGGGGGACTAAGAGAGAGAGAAAAAAATTTTACACCATTATTTTTGGACAATATGTTTTTATCTAATAAATGCATAGGAATACATGTATAAAGAGAAGCTTTCTGAGGAAATTAAAAGTTTAAATAATTTCTGTGCTAATGCAGAATGAGAACATTTGCCTGTGAATATTTCTTTATAATAATCATGCAATTTCAATAAAAATTACCAAATATGTATTCTGGAAATTTTTAAACTTATGATTTTTTTATTAAACATTATATAATATTGAAAAGAAAAATGTATGTCAAAATATGAAATATGCATAAACATCTTAGTCTTTTTCTCATCATAAATATATTCCTACTGTGAATTCATCTACAAGGCAAATAATCAATAATGCTTCTAGTTACTTATTAATTTCGACAGCAACATTATCTCTTCATTGGTTTCTTCACCAAATTATATTAATGATTGAATATTTGAATCTAGACACTTTCAGAAATCCTTAAAATAAAATATACCCTGCAATTCAGATTCTGAAAGGTCAATATATGCAAAACATGGAAATATTGAACATAAAATGCCAGTTAAAAGAAAGTGGATATAGCTGTATGTGTTTGTGTATGTTTAAGATTTATATATATATATATATATATATAAAGTTTATATATAAATACACTCAAACACATATACATCTCTTTAGAATTTTAGTTATCTAAAACTCTATAATACACTAGCCACTCCAGTCCTATGACTTCTTTTAACGAGTATTGAAGTTTGTTCTTTTCTTGTATATGTAGACATGCAAATTCAACACTTAAATATTTCAGGTGACTTGAAAGTGGATAGCTATAATTTTAATCCAATTTTAATATAAATACACATTAATACTTTAATATTTATAGATTCAATTAAAAATTTTAATTTACGTTCCCATGACAATCATAAAAGTACTTATTAAACCTGTAAATGTACACCTTTTGCTTTTACTTCTCTAATCATTAAGGGTTCAAATGTTTAGAATGACATTAAGTAAGCATTACTATATTTTAAACTAGTTACTGTAATATTTAGATTTCAGAGCACTTTTAACTTAAAAAAAAAAGAAATGTATGTAAATTAAGTAGAGCATATTTTATTTTGTTTGAATGTTTCGATGTTTATTTTTTGTGCATATACTCTCTAGAGCACATCCTTCCAAAATGTCAACATAAGCAAGGAGTCTAGAGTCTGGATTACAATTAGCAAACTATTTTATTAAAGATTCTAAACAAAGTAAAACACTGAATGAAAAGCACATTCAGCAGGAATAGCTTAACAGACATTTCTAAAATCATAGTACAGAAAATAAATATACCTATAAAAATGTTAATTTTGCTCCCAAAATAAAATTTTTACTTTCCAGCTATTGCAACTCAAATTCAAATCAAATCTTAATCCAAGGAAGTAGTTTCTAGTATGTTTTTAAAAATCTAATCATTAGCTTTCAGCAAGTTATGAAAACATTAGCCAACTTTTGCTTACCCCACCATAAAAATCACATGACCATACTTAACAGCACTTTAATTCTTGCGGTTGTTTAGTTAGACTTGCTTTTATTCGTATTGATGTCTATTTTCTTTGTTTCATATTATCATATTATTATCAGTGGGCATACTGAATGAAACAGCAAAGGCAAATGATATAATATGTAAATGAAATACAGCCTATGGATGGAATACAGCCGCTCCCATCCCCCCCTCTCCCGCGACTCCTGACTGCACTCGGGCGGAATCCCGCGTGCTGGACTTACAGGCGCGTGCCATCACACCCAGCTAATTTTTTTTATTTTTAGTAGAGATGGGGTTTCGCCATGTTGGTCAGGCTTGTCTCAAACTCCTTACTGCCAAGTGACCCGCAGGCCTCAGCCTCCCAAAGTGCTGAGATTACAGGCATGTGCCACTGCAATCGTCGGACTGAGTTACATCAAAGTAAATGTAAATTGATTCCCCACCGGTTGGAGGAAATAGCATGAGTTTGGGTAACACAGGGAAAAATATTAATTAAATATTAAATGGGCTGTTAGAAGAAGCTTTGAAGACAGAGGTTTTATTTAATTTGTAAGATTTGTTGCCACTAGAGGGTTTGGCAGTGAAAGGTTATCCGTTTAATATTACATTGTAATAGAAGCTCTCATTTTTTTTTCAACTCCCATAACACATAGTGTATTATGGGAGAAGTACAAGGATTAAAGAGAAGTAATTTTAGTGACATAGTGCTAGAATTATACCTGTAGCTGTTGGAATTAAGGAGAAATATAGTATCATATGAATACCGTCTGCAACTATCAACTCATTTTCTTTCCAATATGAGATTAGGTAAGGCATAAAATACACATTCCCATTCCTAAAGGGAGAAATCAGAAAAAAAAATAATAATAAAGAGACATTCATTAATCATGGATTGGATAAAGAAAATGTGGCACATATATACGTTGGAATTCTATGCAGCCATATAAAAGAACAAAATCATGCCCTTCCTAGCAACATGAATGCAGCTGGGAGGCCATTATCCTAAGTGAATTAATGCAAGAACATGTAACCAAATGTGACATGTTCTCACTTACAAGTAGGAGCTAAATATTGACTACATATGTATATGGAAATGGGAACAATAGACAATGGGGAATACAAAAGAGGGAAGGATGAAAGGGAGTAAGGATTGAAAAACTCTCTATGGGATACTATGTTCACTGTTTGGATGATGAGTTCAGTTGAAGCCCAAACCTTAGCATCACGCAATATATCCACATAACAGACTTCCACAGATACCCTGAACCTAAAATTAAAAAAAAAAAAAATAATAAAAACATAAAAAGGAAGAAAAAAGATTCAGATTATCCAACATAAAAAATATTTGAATCCTCTTGACATAAAAATTTTAGTTTCTGCAATAAATGGTAAATGAGATACACACACACACACACACACACACACACACATATATATATATATATATATATATATATATATATACACACACACATATATATATATATATATATATATATATATATACACACACACACATATATATATACATACATATATTTGTTCAGAAAATTAGCAAGAGAGAAAATCATGATGAGAACAAATTTTCCTTGTAAGAGGCCTCTTAATGAGAATACTTAATATGCTGTTAGGAAAGAATTCTGATGAAATCCTTAATCGCTGAGTATATTTCATATGAAACACTGAGCCCTCAAAATGTCATTGAAAATAAATAATGCTTAGAATTGTAATTTAATCACCATCTTTTAAATGTTATTCCATCTCCATAACTTCTACTTTAGGAATCTTTATATAACTCATAAATAGAAATATAGCTTGACCTTGAGTTGTCAGTATACTTCATGAATAGAGGTTATAAGGTAATGTTATTTGAAATTATCAGAGCCAACCTTCTTAGTTTAACATTTTTCTGATCATAATTTCCAAAATCTAGTTTTAGCTTGACTTTTAAAATGCTATACATATGTTTGCATTTAAATATATTTAATAATTGTCATTAAATTCATTACGACTCAAAGAGGAAGGGTTTTATAAACAAACATTTTCTGCATTGCTTGGATTCATTGTTTCCAACGATAATTAATAGTTTGTCATATAAAGCATCCTTGCTTCTCTTCAAGTAGTAGTAAAACATAATTGGCAAAATGTTTTTATATTCAGAGTAAAATCAAGTACAGTGTAATTAGATATAATGGTCTGATTATCTGTTAGTAGTTGAATTGTGTCCCCTATACACACACACACACACACACACACACACACACATAAATATGTTGGAGTCTTAACTTATTTGGAAATAGGGTCATATATATGTAAACAGGTAAGGTGAAGTCATGCTGGAGCAGGGTGAGCACTAATCCAATATGACTAGTATCCTTGGGACAAGATGGCCATAGGAAGGAAAATAGCATGGGATGATGAAGACCAAACATCAGAAATTGAAGTTATGCTACTGCAAGCCAAGGAATGTTAAAAATTGCCTGAAAAGGCCGGGCGCGGTGGCTCAAGCCTGTAATCCCAGCACTGTGGGAGGCCGAGGCGGGTGGATCACGAGGTCAAGAGATCGAGACCATCCTGGT
>NW_016107428.1:4026106-4041106 GCF_001604975.1 Cebus imitator
CCAGCCTGGGTAACAACAGCGAAATTCCGTCTCAAAAAAGAAAAAAAAAAAAAAAAAAAAAAATTGCCTGAAAAATCACCAGCACCTAGGAAAAGCTAGGGAAAGAGTCTCCTATGAGTTTCAGAGGGAACATCGCCCTGCACCATCTTAATTTCAGACTAATTTCCAGGCTATGGGACAATACATTTCTGTTGTTTTAAGCCACCCAAATTGTGGTACTTTGTTATGTCAGCCCTAGGAAACTACTATAGCATTATAGGGAGCACTAGAGATACTGTACCTAAAATCCAGCAGAAATGTCTCTTTTTAATTGTATAGAAAAGACAATGCTTAAAGTGTCTTTTCCAATTCTCACCTTTGAAACTAATAGCTATAGAAGAGTTGGATACAACCTTAGTTACCATGACAGTGTTCACCAAAAATCAGAAAATAATATTGACAAAAACATGGGATTGTATCATACCTTTTCACAGAATATTTTTTTGTTTGTTTTAGGATATATTTCCAGCTTCTTATCATGACGTGTAAAATTGTTCAACTCTTGGACATTTTGGCTTTCTACTTTCTCTTCTTAATCACGCTTATCCTCGATATTCTCTCCTGGAGAATTTACCAGGTTCTTTTTCACCTTCTAGCCTTGAAATATTGTGTTCTCTTTTTCCTCTTTCATCACTTAGTTTGTACCTATGCATTTAACAACACTCTGTTTAAATTTTTTTTCCTCAAGAAGGCCTTTCTTAACCACATCTTTCTCCACAATGAAACTAGATTATGTTCTCTTGTTGTATGACTCTCTTGTAACTCTGCTGTTCTTTTAAAATATTTCTTATAACACTTTCCATAACATATGCATTCCCATGAAAAGAGAGGTTATATTTTTATTTTACTCATAACCGAGAATCTAGTATCTTCATAGTTCTGGGTGAACACAAGGACTTGGTAAACAATTGTCAGTTTAATGAAAATAATGGACCTAGTAAAAGAGTTTCTTCTAAATATCTTCAGGCAAATGTAAAAATCTTTAGATATAGTTTAATTAAAAAAAAAAGACATACACATGATAATATCAAATCTGTTATGGTAATAGTATTAACATTTGTGCCTATTAACACAATAGTTCATATAGAAAAGTTGAAAAATCATAATTATGTTAAAAGCATGCAAATAATACAAATACTAAGTCTATACCATTATATTTTAAATTAAATTACCAAAAAAATTGTCAGCATTAAGAAAGGAGGATAATTTTGTTAACCTCTCTTTATTAACATATACATCCACATTATTTAACATATGCCACACTATTCCTGGTATTAACAAATTTGAAAAACAGCCTTTCATAAGTAATAAAGAAATGCTAATATGACTGTAGACACACTTCTGATTTGGACAGTCTCTATGCATCAACTTCTGGAACAAACCTCTAAACATTTATTTTATAAAATGTACTCAATTAAAATAGTAAATTTTAACATTGTCTATACTTAATAATTCTTTAAAATATATTTCAATTATTCTTTTAGTTTGGGAATCAATATTTGTTTGGAGGCTACTCAACATTTCATTTCCTCAAAATACAAATTTTATGTTTCATTTCGTTTTATATTCATTCATTTTCTTTGAAGCAGGTTATCTTACTGATTTTGTAATGCTAAAATCTGAACCCAGCAAATCAACTAAATCTTGGAGTACTATATCATTCTCAAAACTATCCCCTAATTCATCTTAGGAAAACAAAACTACCTCTAAACATCAGATAAAAATACACATTTTAAAAAAATGAAGGCTCAAGAACATTCTCTATTTTTTTTAAAAGGTAATGAAACTGCTATTATCTTTTCTTAGGATATGAGTTTATATAACTTTAGAAGAAATCTAAAAATTGTCTCAAGGAATTTTTGAAATGTAAATGATAACTGTTAATACTTAAAAGAACATTTACTTATATAACGCCATCTTATTATAGCATTCCCACAATATATTTAAATCAACAGCTTGGCGTTCAAGATATAATTAGGTCTGGGTTTTGTGATGATGTAATCTTGAATGCCCAACATTCTGTCCTCTATAAATTCTTACTCTGTTTGTTATTCTGGACCTTTTTAACAGGGAAGGAAGCATACTCCTTTCACAAAACAGTGATACGCATTTAAAATTGCTTCTGCACATAAATGAAATACAGACATGGAGAATGTATGAGAAAAATAAAGAAAGCTTTGATTTCCTTCATTTTTTTAGTACTTGAGAGATGAAAAGCATAATAAAACTGTGTATGGGTGAATACACAGCACACAGTCTCACGCCAAGAATTCAGAAAACTTTCTTTCCATTCTAATAATTGTCTAAAGTTATTATAAATGTTCTTTAGAATATCATAAACACTAAAGAACTCCAGTATATTTCTATGCATTTATAGAAAAACCTATCCAAATTAAGAGGAACAAAAGTCAAACCAAACATTTTTTCAAATGTAACCAAATATTTTTTTACTCATTTTACAATTTTTTTAGTTATGCTATTGAAAACATCAGGAACACCTATCTGAGCAGTGAATTTTAGAAGAATGAACAAAAACTTTCAGTATTAAATTAAACCATCAGAACAGCTAATATACAAGATCTAAAACTGCCTTTCTGACATATTCTTTGCTTCTCATAAATAGAATAGGCATAGTAGGGCTGGTAACTAAAATCTAACAATGACAACTTTTAACACAACGGTATCAAGTTCTAGAGGTCCGTGGATTACTTTCCTCTTTTCATCTGCTGCTCTTGACAAGGTCATAAAAATACCTTCTTTATTTTCTACAATCGTTAACACAAATACAACAAGGCAGACTGGAGTATGCTGTTCTTACTGGAAATGAAGCCCATGCTTCCTCTCCAACATGCTATAGTATGCTGGTTTATGATAAGCATGCTCTTTAAAAAGAAAATAAATCATTTTTATGAAAGTTGCCCTCATGTTTATTTCAAATAGAAGAGCCCATGTGCAGTAATACAGTGTATTACATAGCTGAAATTGAGGAAATCTTCCCGCTGCTGGACAGTGAATCACTGTAATATGTATTACCGTATGTTTCTCCCTAGTGTAGTTCAGTATCAGGAGATTTGTTTACTGAGTTTGGTGGATTAATAAACTAAACTCTCACATTAAGGGATCAGAGTTTAAATAATCTGTACATTTTATATATAAAATAAGTAGGTTATTGTTTTGTGCCATTAAGTTGCCTCTTCATTTTCAGTTTCAGAGCATGCCTAGTTCTATGGATGGAGGTGTTACCAACATTCAGATATAACTGAACCTTACCAGCATTTAATTTTCAGTCACATTTGTGTATTTGGGAATTTATACTAATGATACTGAGAAAAATAAAGCTTGAAATTAAAAAAGATTATTCTTTTAAAGGAATTTTTATGGTCATAAAATAGCTCTGGAAAATAGCATTTAAATAAGATCCATTTGAATACATGAGTGAGAAGCAAGTAGATTAAATGTTGTGTTAATTTAAATTTAGAGACGAATGCTTAGGAAATGTTTGAGAATCCATGTAACACAAGTTACTCAAGAATACCTTCCAACATTTGCTGATCATAAAATATGGATGTTTCTGACACTGTGATAAGATTGTACAGTAAGTATCCTTGAAAGTAATGAAATATTACTTCAGTATGATGTCTTTACCACTATTTCTAGGAGAAATTCATTGTTATATATATCTTAATATAACAAGAATATTTATGCTAGGGAGGAGGAAATGAAGACAAAGAAAAAACATAGGTGATTTCCTTAAAAATAATATTTGTACTGTAATAGTTACTATGTTGAATAGAGGGGACTCATAGTATCCAAAGCTAATGTCACAAATCTTAAAAATCTATGAAAATCAATTTTCTAGATTCTGTCTACTATAAAAGATGCTTTCCACATTTCAGCAGTTATAATCTATGGTTCTTTATTGGTGAAGAAAATGGATTATAAGGGATATCAATGAAAAGAAGGCATTCATTTCACAGAGTGGGTTACAGTTAGTTTATTTTTATTTGAACAAATATACTTGAACAAATATACTTAAAGTTAACCTGTAAATACTTAGCAGATTACTTTAAAAAGAAAAGCCAAAGAATATTTAAGCAATTTCCAATTAATTTGAAAATGGAAGACAAAGCATAAATAAAAATAGTTATTCAGGGTAATACATTATTAGGGTCAAGTAAATAAGGGCCAAACTTTTACAAAAAAGTTGCAAATCACTCTGGGCTAAACAGTTGAATATACAGAGAAATGATCAAGAAGTAACACATACTTGACCCTGAAGATTAGACAGCATTTGGATAAAAGGAAATATAAGAGAAGTAAGAATTGCTCAAGCCTAGTATATATTGAAATAGCTCAATAGGATTATTTTTAAGAGTTCAGATCAAATAATGAAGATATAATCACTTAGCATTTTCGACAGGCTAAGTAATAGCCCCAAAAGATGTACAAAGGGCCATGAACCAAAAATGCAGGTGGCTTCTAGAAACTGTAAACAAACAAACCAGGAAGAGGTTTCTTTCTTCAGAGCCATCCGAAGCAGCTAGCCCTAGTAACAACTTGATGCTAGTTGAGGCCAGTTTTAGACAGTTGACTTTCAGAGTTCTGACATAAACTTGTGTTGCTTTAAGCTACTCAGTTTGTGGTAATTTCTTGCAGCAGCAATAAGAAACCAACAGAGTGTCATTCACTCTCTTTCAGCCCTGATTCCTACATGTTCTGGGCCATAAGTGTGAAATAAAAGCTTTGAGAAAAAAAAAAAAAAAGGAATTATAGAAAGGGCAAATGCTGATAGAAAGGAGTGATGACGGAGAAAAGAAACAATACAATTAATCTCTTATCCCAAAATTAACTAAAATCAATTAATTAATTAATTAATACATGATTTTGCATTGGAGTCCTTCATTTTGTAATATTTTACTTCTGGCCACTATTTACTCTGTAATATCTCTCATCTCTTTATACTCACACACATGTGTGCTTGCACACTTTTTACCCGTAGTGTTATGTTCTTTAAATTACGTGTTCTTCATTATATTAATTATCCTGAATCATATTTTGAGTTTTTTTGTGTGTTTGTTTTGTACTTGGAGATACTGAATTAAAGAAGATTTATATTTTATTCCATAGGTCATAAAGTTGAGGTGTAGCTGCTTAGTAAGTAAGTGGATAGGCCAAATAACCAGCTTGAAATGAATTTGGCTACATTGCTGTAATTTGGCTCCACAGCTCTAAAAGGAAGTCGGGGATTTATGCAGAAAATGTAAAGATGATTAGAAATATGTTTAGAATTGGAAAGCAAGAAAATAACATTGGGTCATGTACACAGAGGAAATGACTTTTAAACATTTAAGAATATATGTGATATTTATTTATAGCCATGTCATATAGATTCTAAAGTTTCTCCTTCTGTAATATAAGGAGTAACTTTTGTACGCATTCATTATTTATTTACATATGTATCTTTCTTTATGTAGCAGGATATTTTGTTATATTAGTCTATCTGGTTCATTCATGGTAACTCTTTTCTACTCATAAACCCTTCCACAATTAAATATAGACTCTAAACCTAAGACTTATTACAGAAAGAAACATTTAAATTTTTGATTTTCAATTACCAAATGAATAAAATGCATTTCATTATTTTTGGTCATGAAAACCAACTCCTTAAGCAAGAGCAAGATTTTGTGAAAGAGAAATACGATTTTAAACTTCAAAATTTGAATCTCAAAATCTCACATTGGAAATGTTACACCGTAAAAAAGCATAGGCGATGATCTATGCTTTTTGTGGTATAAGAATTGTAAAGACTTAAAGAATAATTACCAGGATGAACATTGCTACAATCTATCTTAGACACGTGGCTATGTTATTTAGGAAGTTTTCCTTTAGAAGTATCAAAAAAAAAAAAATCCCTATCCACACTTCCTTAAACATATCACAAATTATTGATGTACATATCTGAACAGTACGGAAGAGTGTGGGTGTCGGGCAAGGATATATTTGGTCGCTCTCTTTCTCTCTGTCTCTTTATGTAGGCTGTAGCCTTCATTTTAAGGCTACCCCTCTATTTTATACTGAAGTTAGGGTTAAATGTTAGGCCAGCGTCTTTCTAGGCTTTATGCTTTTTCTGTTTTTATGTAAAAAACTCTAAGAGATAGATTCTTTCTTTACGCATTTTCAGAGGCAGAGACAGAGATATTTCCTTTCAAGAAGCTTTTAGTCAATGTCTCCTCACATAGAATTAGAACTGACTAGATCACATACTCTCAATTAACACCATGACTGGCAAGTACGTGTGATCTGCTGCTTAACTTGAGTCAAACTGGGGTCACACTGGAGATAGAATTGGGGTAAACTTTCCTTTTAAGCATATGGGCTGCATTTGGAAACATGCAATGGTGTGATGGAGGCAGGTACTACCAGCTTGCAGGAGCTAAGCAGTCAGAAAATTTACCACGCAGTTGAAATCAGCCACGTTGCAAACACTTACAACATGAAAATCAGCAAACATTACAAATCAGGTTATCCCCCTTATCCCCTCAGGAGACTTAGATTACCAGGACATTACTAGTTGAAGTCTACTAACATGTAAATAATAAATATGTTGTGGTGTACTTGTATACTAGAATATGACACTGTAGTAAAAAAAGGAATTATTGATAAATTTAAAGATATGGATAAATTGCAAAATAAGTATACCAAGTGAAATAAACCTGACACTCCTGAAAAAATGTGTAGACACTGTATGATTCCATTTATATAAAATTGCAGAAAAATACAAAATTACCCACAGTCATACAAAGCAGATCAATACTTACCTTAGACTATATCTGCTAATTAACATATGCATCACCCCTAAAAGATTTCTTGTAATTTCTCCACTGGTCCTGGGGACCAGAGAGTGGGGGAATTATAATAAATCTTATAGGGATGAAGCACATTATTAATTATCTTGATTGTGGTGGTAGTTTCATGGATGTTTACATATTCAGACTTGTCAAATTATACATTCTGAGTCTGAAAATTATATTGCACAACAAATATACCTCAATGGAGATGTGTTTTTTAAAAAAATAAGCAGTAAAAGAAAAAACTCACAAAGAAAATGAAATGGCAAAACATAGACTGGAAGGAAATAATTACAAATCATACACTGGACTTGTATCCAGAATATGTAAATAGTTTTTAAACTTAATGGGGAAACAAAAAAGGCAATTTTAGAAGAGTCTAAATGTTTTAGTGTATATTTTTCTAATGAAATTTTGAGTGGGTAATAAGCACATGAAAACATTCTCAACACCATTAGTCATTAGGAGAATTTAAACTAAACAGCAATGAACTACCACCACAAACGGATTAATGTTTTTTAATTAAAAAGACCAGTTGTATTAATTTGTTAGGGCTGAATTAGCAATGTGCCTGCCATGAACTTAAATTGTTGTCTAAGAGTTTTGGAGACTGTAAGTGTGAAATCAAGGTGACATCAGTGTTGGTTTGTTGTGAGAACTGTGAAGAACAGATCCTTCCCAGGCCTTTCTGCTTTAATCTTCACATGGCCGTATGCTGCCTTTGTATGTCTCCCATGTGTTTAAATTTCCCCGTTTTGTAAAGACCTCAGTCATAAGGGGTTAGGCTCCCCTAGTTATCATATTTTAATTTGGTTATCTCTATGAAGACTCTGACTCTGTTTTGGTTATTATCTCTATAAAGATTCTAACTCTGTCCCCAGCTTCCTTCCTTCCTTTTCCTCCTTCCATCTTGGCCAAAAAAAAAAAAAAAAAAAAAGACAGTCTCTAAATGCCACCACATTTGGAGGCACTGGGTGTTAGAACTTCAACATATCTTTTTTGAGGAAGACATAATTTAACTTATAATACCAATAGTTGCAAATTTTTGAGTGGATGTGGACAATCTTGAACACTCACATATTTGGAGTTAGAATGTAAATGGTACATTTACTTGGAAAAATGTTTCGTAAATTTCTTGAAAAGTTAAATATAACTTTGCTTTACTATCCACAAATTTCGTTCCTAGGAATTTACCCAAGATAAGTGAAAACCTATATCCACACAAAAATTGTACATGAATATTTCTAGCATTACACTTCAAATATACATATATTTCCATAGCAGCCCAAACTGGACACTGTTCAAAAGTTCGACCAAAAGGGGTATTTCCACAAAGTAAAATATTATTCAGCAATAAAAATAAACACAAAATAACATGGTGGAACATTGAAAATCACCTGACATGAAATGTCAAACACAAATACGTAATTTCATCTATATTGAATTTCATAAAAACACAATTTTATAGGAGCCAAAAGCAGACCAGTGGTTTCCTAAGGCTGGCGTAGCTGTGGGAATTGACTTTAAATAGACAAAATAAACTTTCTGGGATGATGGAGATGTTTAAACTAGATTGTGATGATGGTTTTATATTTCCTAAAATGATTAATAAACTATACAAGCTAGATGAGTGGATTTTACTTATATTTAAAAATAGCTACATAAAACTTCCAGAAACTAGTCAATTTTAGTACTCCAGACCAAGAAAAAAAAAAATGAAAGCTGCTTGGACAAGAATATTAACAGGAGGGATACAAGGAAGTGTGTAGATTTAAAATACATTCTGGAGATATAAATAGAGCTTGCTGAAAGTAAGCATTAGAGGGTGAAGACATAAGTGACATATAAACTCTTGACTTGAGTAAATGGATGGATTGTGATCACTTCTCAGAGATGAGAAACAATTATCAAGGAACAGATTTGGAGAAAAAAATTAACAGTGCAGTGGCACATCTAACTTTGATGAGATACCTGTGAGACAACCAAGTGAATATGTGAAGCAGGCAGCTGTATACATGTCTGGAACTGAGTTTAAATGTCATGGCTGGAAATATATATTTGTGATACATCACTATTTAGGTTGTAAAGACATGGAAAGAGAAAAAATACTTAAAGAGACAGTATAGAAACAAAAGAAAAAGACACCCAGGAAAGTGACGGAAGGGACTCTAAGTAGAAAAGGAGGAGATGGAAAAAGGAATCTGTGATGAGCATATGCTCAAATACAAGTGTAGAAATATATAGAGAAAAAGACACAGAGTTCAAGACAAAGACAGCGATTTAGAGGCAAAGGAAGAGATAGAAATAGAGTATGTGATAGAAATAATAGAGAAATGAGCAAGAACAAAACTTACCTGAGGGACTATGAGCAGGTAATTGTGTAAGAGCAAAGTGTTCATGCTAATAATTAGTGGTAAATATTTTAGGAAAAGTAATTTTTCTGTGATATAACTTAAATGCTATGTAAATAATGTGAGCTTTTTCTTAGCAAAATTGGTTTAAGCATTTATAAGTAAAGAAATTCTATACTGAGAATAGTGATTTCAAAAAATAAATTCAGTAGAATAATTTAGGAGATTGGCCCTTTACAAAAATCTGTTATGTATTTAGTAAGATCAAATACCTCAGGAAGATTATTCGAACAAGTTTAATCATTGCACATAGAGTTCACTTGATAAAATCCTTTTCTTCAAGCTTGGTGTGGCACAGCAGCATTCTCCTTGAGTGTGACAAAATATTAAACCATATTTCTGCTGTGAGAAATACACATTTTTATCTGTAGAAAATGTAGATATAAATTTTAATGAAGTTACACTTTTATAGAGCCTCTACCATATCATATGGTAGAGACCAAGTGGATAGGTCATCAATGTTTGAAATCCAACGATATACAAATCATCACCACCAAATACTATTCATCTCATCTTGACAAGCCTTACAATTAGAAGGAAAAAGTTCTATCCATCAGTAGCTTACTTTTCCTTGAGAAGTAAAATAACTCCAATGCATCTTGGCCATGACAGCCACACATATAAAGCAACATTCCCTTCTTCCTGAAAGTCTTTGTTTCTGTGCATTAAAAAGTCTTATTTCCCTTAAGTATCACTGTTCTCTTTGCTCTCTTCTGAAAGCTAAACAAACTTCATTTTTTAACTGATTCATGCCACTTACATTCTCAGTTTTCTCACAAACCAAAGAAGTAAGCTGGATTGATTGGTGGTTTTAAAACTTTGTTCAACAACTTTTCAACAGATATGGAATTCAAATATTCCAATCATTTGAAAACAATCATGCTTTTAAATGGGGTACAAATCTAGCAATTAGTACCTATGGCATCTCACAAGAATCTTGAGATTCCAATAAACATAGCCTGAAAATCACTTTGACTAGATAATTCAAAGTTAATTTTAAGTCTCAATATTATGTCTTTAATGATTATTTTTCTTTCACAATTATCGGCCATTCTGAACCACACAAATGCCATTCCTTTCCTTGTCCTTTGATTTTTAAAGACAAATGATTACATGTGCCAGTAGGAGGCAGAGAAGCAATGTGTTTGCAAAAGAAAGAAATTTATGAGATTTTACCTCCTAGTTGTAGACAGTACAGAAGTAGGAAGAAATCAATGCCAAGAAGCTGAAGGGATCGCCCTCAGGTAGCCACATAAAAGCAAATATCTATGGTGAAGCTGAGGAGATCTAAGCAGAAGGAGCTGGAGATAATTGCCTATGTCTTAAAAAAAATCCTTCTGTTCCAGAAGCATCTTTTTGAGCACATATACAATAATTTTCTATAGACTGTGCAAAGGAGAAGAATTATACAATAGTTGAGTATGTGAATTTTCAATTTTACTGGGTAAATTATTTTCCAAATTAGCTGATCTGGTTTATATTGTGATTAACAACGATAGAAGCATTTTATTTAACATACTTGCTAACTTTGTATAATTGCTATAATATGCAATTGACCCTTGAGCACCACAGGGATGAGTAGAATCAATTCTTGAGTGATTTAAAATCTGTGTGTAATTTCTGACTTCCTCAAGACTTAACTACTAATAGCATAAGATTGTTTGTGTAGTTTCAGGCTTCACACTTAAGGCTTTAATTCATCTTAAGTTAGTTTTTGTTTATGGTGAGAAGGGTCGCAGTTTCATTCTTCTATATATGACCAAAAGCTTTACTGATAAAATAGTCAAATAACACATACTTTGTATGATATATATATATATATATATATATATGCATATATATACATGTATATGTATTATATAGTCCATTCTTACAATGAAGTAAGTTACAGAAAAGAAAATCTTATTAAGAAAATAAAAAAAGAATAAAATATATTTACTATTTATTAAGTGGCAGTGCATTATCAGAAAGTTCTCCATCCTTGTGGTCTTCATGTTGAGTAGGCTGAGGAGGAGGAAGAAGAGGAAGGATTGGTCTTGTTGTCTCAGGGATGGCAGAGGCAAAAGAAAATCGATGTATAAATGGATCACACAGTTCAAGCCTGTGTTGCTCAAAGGCTTTAACTATAATTTCTTTTCAAATGTATGAGTGCAATATAGTAACATATGGTTGTAATTTTTTTCCAGTTTTTCAACTCTGATTACTAATGAAACTCAAAATACTTAAATATATTTATGATCATACAAAGTCTTTTTCTATGATTTACTCATTCATTGGTTTTACCCACATTCTATTTAATTGGAATGTTAATAGAATGTAACACAAAGATGCTTTAGATGATGAATACACCATTTACCTTGTGATTATTATGCATTGCATGCATGTATCAAAATATCTCACGTACTCCGTGAATATAATACCTACTATGTTCCCATAAAAGTGAAAAAATAAGGTAATTTGATTGTTATTGAAATAAGTTTTCTTTTGCCACTGATTTTTTTTTTTCCTTTAACATTTTATTTTATAGATTTAGGGAGTTCAAATACAGTTTTATTATATGGATAAATTACTTAAAGGTGAAATCTGAGATTTTAGTGTAGCCATTACCCAAATAGTGTACATTGTACCCATTAAGTAATTTCTCATCCCTCACTCCCCTCTCACCTTCCCACTCCTCCAGGTTCCAGTGTCTATTATTCTACTCCGTATGTTTATATGTACACATTTTTGGCTCCCATTTGTAAGTGAGAACATGCGGTACTCACTTTCTCTTTCTAAGTTATTTCACTTAAGATAATGGCTTCCATTTCCCTTCATGATTCTGCAAAAGACATGATTTCATTCTTTTTTATGGCTAAGAAGTATATGTTGTATATATAAAATCACATTTTCTTTGTCCAATTATCAAACTTAGGTTGATTCCATACCTTTGCGACTGTGAATAGAGCTATGATAAACATACAAGTGCAGGTATCTTTTCTGATATCCTTTCTTTTACTTTGGGTAGACACTTTGAGACTGCTAGATCACATGGTAGTTCTATATTTTGTTCCTTGAGAAATTTCCATGCCATTTTCCAGGGACATTGTACTAATTAACATTCCCACCAACAGTGTATAACCATTCCTTTTTCTCTGCATCCTCACTGATATTTGTTATTTTTTACTTTATTTATAGCCATTCTTACTGGTGTAAGATGGTATCTCATTGTGATTTTAATTTACTTTTCTCTGATGATTAGTGATATTAAGCATTTCTTCATATGCTTGTTGACCATTTTCATGTCTTCTGAAAAACATTTATTCATGTCCCTTGCCCACTTTTTTATGAGGCAACTTTAGATGTGTTTTTCTTGAGTTGTTTGAGTTCCTTTTAGATTCTGGGTATTAGTCCTTTGTTAGATGCATAGTTTACAAATATTTTCTCCCATTCTTCAGATTGTCTGTTCACTCTGTTGATTATTTCTTTTTCTGTGTAGAAGATTTTTAGTTTAAGGAAGTCTCATTTGTCTAATTTTGTTTTTGTTGAATTTGCTTTTGAGGTCTTATGAATTTTTTGCCTAAGTTAATGTCCAGAAAAGATTTCCCTAAGTTTTCTTCTGGGGTTTTGTGTAGTTTCAGACCTCACACTTAAGGCTTTAAAATTCATCTTAAGTTAGTTTTTGTTTATGGTGAGAAGGGTCCCAGTTTCATTCTTATACATATGACAAACTGATTTTCTCAGCACCATTTATTGAAGAGAGGATTTCCTTTCCCCAGTATAGGTTTGCATTCTCTATTCTGTTCCATTAATACAATTATCTATTTTTATACCAGTACTATGCTGTTTTGGTTATTATACCCTTATAATCTAATTTGAATTTGGATAATAATGTGATGGCTCAAGCTTTCCTCTTTTTACTGAGAATTACTTTGGCTACCCGGGTTTCTTTTTGCTTTCATATAAATTTTATGATTGTTTTTATTAATTCTGTGAAAAAAATAACATTCATTATTTTGATAGGAGTTGCAATAAAACTATAGATTTCTTTGGGAAGTATGGTCATTTTAATGATATTGATATCAGTTCTAACTAGGGTTTTGTGCAGTAATTACCTTCTCAAAATTTGTGGCTAGCCTTTTAACTATACAAATATTTTTAATTTTATCATAATCACATTTTTAAATAATGTCCTTAATGATTTTACCTCTCTTGTTTTGTTTTAAAAATACTTTATACACTGAGGTTATAGGCATAGACATTTATGCTTTTTTCTAAGAATTTTAAAGAATTGTATTACTATGTCTAATGCACACAAAGATTTACTATAAAATCTAGTTTGAATAAAAATATGCTTTTCTTTTTTCCAGAGGGAAATAATGTCCCAGATTAATTAATTTAAGAATGTATATATTCCCCAATGATTTACTATGGTAGCTCTCTCATAAGTATCTCTCATTTATAGACAGATAGATAGATGATAGATAGATAATGTGTGTGTGTGTGTGTGTGCATATAATCTTATCTCACTTTATTTTCCATACCTCTACTTACATATCCATATGTTAATACTATCATAATTATAATTTATTCTATTTACAGTGATTCTGAATTACAAAATATCTGAAAATAAGTCTTATTCTCTAACTCAATTATAAGCTCAAGGAAGACAAACATTACATGTAGATAGTAATATCTGTAATTAACAAGGTAAGATGATTTTAAAGAATAAATAGATAAAAGAAGAAAAGGAAATGAAGGAAGAAATAAATAAGGAAAGAAGAAAGGGAGATAAATACTTGGAAATAGAGAAAATTTCACTTTTTACTGATTTCAGCATTTTTCAAAGTAATGGAAAATTAAAAGGAAAGAAAAGTAACAAGAGTAAATTTTATTCCCCAAGATGTTAATCATCTCTAAATGAAGGTAAACTGGTAAAGTATTGTGTATTCTGCTGCTTACTTAGTATAATTATTTGAGATAAATAATTAAATTTGCTTTGGAAATACAGAAATATGCCTACACCACTTTCTAGCTGTGCAAAATAAACAATATATTTAACTTCCATTATTCAACATTGTCTTCAATTAAAGGGATTCATATCGGCCTTATATGATGGCTAAGAAGATTAAAGAAGATAATGAATACAAAATACTTAACACAATGTTTGGCATGTTTTACTAAGTAAATACATTCTAGTGTTATAATTATGAAATCAGTTAATTAGAATTATGAGAAAGTAAATTTCCATTACTTAAATTTGAAATACACCCCCAAAATGGTCTACAACATGATATTCAAACTCATATATATTTCAAATAGAATGTTTAAATGGTAAAAATAGTACCTATTACATATCTCCATCTTTATTTAAACTTAAATGAATGCAGTAAAATAAATTACTTTTTGTAGTAATACGTGTGGTGGTAGGGTAAGGCATTAAAAATATGTGTAAAAAATCTACAGTAAAGATTTATTCTACAGTTACATATTTCTTAAGCAAATATAAATTGATTCTGGCTCATTTATGCTAGGATACCAAGAACAATTTAAAATAATGAAATAAGTGGGTGAGCTTCAACATATAACAGAGCTGCATCAGTACTCTAGTCAGCTCTTTTCAAAGTAGTAACACCTAGAAAACACTTTTGCTTATCAGAAATGGTGCTGTGATATTGTATAAGTGATTGTCCAGAGAATGATATTTTTTTCTTTATGATATG
>NW_016107428.1:4042762-4046855 GCF_001604975.1 Cebus imitator
AACAACAAAAAAAAACCAGCTGGAGAAGATATGTCAAAGGGTCTCAAAAGCCAACTGAAAGAATTCCCAATGGTCAAAGCTGGAACCATGTAAGCAAACAAACAAGCAAACAAAAAACAAGCAGTACAACCAACAAGTATTGGATTAAAACCCAAAGTATAAAATAAATATCTATTGGTCTGTACTCATATATAAAAATGATTGAGCAAACAAACAAGTGGTGGGTTTTGGGGTGATTTATGTGCATACTCCACCCTTCAGGAAATAAATCACATTTCTTCACTCTTAAGGATAGGTGGCAAATAGTGATTTTCTTTGCAGGAGTTCAGCACAGAAAGGAAAGAAAAGAATAACTTCATGGTGGAGAAACCTTACAAATGCTACCTCAAGTGATTAAGGTTGCACAAAGAAAGATAAGTAATATTGTAATACATATCCTTGATGTGACATGATGAGACTGGCACTTTACTCATAAGTCCATAACCCCAGTCTAATCATGCGGAAGTATGACAAAGTCTAAACTGATGGACAGTCTACAAAATAGAAAACTAGTGTTCTTCAAGACTATCACAGTCACCAGGAATAAAGAGTCTGAAAAACTATGACTGTAGTGGAGTTAGTAAACAGGACAACTAAATGTAATGTGATATTATAAATGGGGTCCTGGGACAGAAAAATGTTATCAGATAAAACTAATGTCTTACTTAGTAGAGACTTGCAAATATCAGCTTGTTAGTTCTCACAAAGGTGCCATACTAATGAGAAATGTTAATAGGGGAAATTGGACATGAGATATACAAGATACCCCAAAGATACATGTATCATATTTTCATGTTTCTGTTAATCTAAAAGCATTATAAAATAAAAAAGTTTATTTTTAAAAAAGACTCCATGGATGACATAAGAAGAGCTAAATGTCTATAAAAGATGAGTTATTTCCCTTATATGGCACCTAAATGTAATTCTGCTCCAGTATTAAAAAAAATACTGTGATAACTCATGTAGATTAAAGTAAACACATCAAAAATTGTTCCCAAAATTTATAGTCTTAAGTTTCACTAATCCCTATACTTAGCTTGTTTTTGTTTCAGTTAAACTCTAGGAGAAATATTAAAGTATTGGTTTTGTTTAAGCACTAAGCATTTATTATTTGAAAATCTCTAAGAGTAAACAAACATTTGTTATCGGGTGTTTTCTGTTTACTGTAGGGGCATTTTTAGATTAAAATGAGTAAACAAATTAATTTAAAATATCTTACCTGTTACAACATTTACTGAAAAAGTCTTATTTCTCTGAAATAATAATGATTCTCCTACAATTGAAAATATGACTAAAGTAACAGGAGAGTTGACATCAACAGCAAAGTGAGATTAATTGATATTGAATGCAAAATGATTATTGAAGGCTTCAAAGTGCATAGATCTGCAAGCCTTTACTATTATAACCTTCTGCTTTTCTAATAAGCTACAAATGCACTAGGCAGAATAAGCAAAAATCAATTTAATAATTCAAAATGAGTTGAATATTCTAACCACAGTTCTTATATTTACATTAATTGATTTTTTTTTAATGGCAAAAATTCAAGCTTAAAGCATTAACCCAAAAGGATCAGAGGCCATTTCCAAGTCAATGTGATAAAGGATTTCAGGTTTATCAGTACTTAGATTTGCAAATTGAGAGTATTGTTACGGCAAAATAAGAAATGCTAATGCTGATCATATCTCATCTACATTTTTCAGTCCTTATTTAGTGCATAATTGTTTTTAATTATTCTTTTCCCAAATGGGTGAGTGACTCCCCATAAGTCATAAATTGATTCTTCAACTGAAATTCAAAGACATTTGTTGGTTCGTGGAACTGTTCTCAGAGGTTCAAGAATGAACAAAATTGTATTTCAACTTTGTATTTGAAAAAAAATTACATAACCACCCATATACTTTATAACAAGTAATGCCATATTATTATCATGTCTAATTGCCTAAGTTCACATTCATGTTTAAAACCATATTGTCACCAAGTAGTATTTTTCAATTGGCAAGGACTTTGAGAAATAAACAGGTATGAATTTAAAATCACGAATGCCCTATAGAACAAGTTACTGCATTAGAGTAATTAGAAGCTGGTTTGACTAATATGTAGGGAAAAGTGATATAATAATTGAGGCATAATTTTAAAATACAGAAATCTAGGCATGCCAAAGTTACAATACCTGCATGCACAGCTGGACATTCATATTGCAAAGATATGTCATACAGACAGCTTTGTACATATTAATTTGTGTTTATTAATTTAGTGACAAAAACTCAGAAAAATTTTCTCACAAATGATGTATTTGACATATGCTTTTTGGAACTGGCCATTAAAACAATAGCTTAGCTGTTAATAATTTAATCAGTGATAACAATAATACATCTAGTAAGAAAGCAATAAGACAAACATACATTTCTATTTTTAATCCAACTACTATAACTTAGTTTCTATAAATCAGCATCTACTATTATATTAAATATGTTACTAAATTCCATTTCATCTGAAACATTTTTGTGTTTACTTGATGATATATGTTTAGTTCATAGTTACATAAACACTATGTGTGAAAAATTCGAATAATTAAACTTAAGTGTGTGTATATTTAGGCAAAATTATCATACAGCACTATGGCAACATTAGAAAGTCCATGAGAAATACCTGACTACCTGTGGTTTCCTATATAAATATACCAGAGTTTCAAAATATGACATGTGGCCTATAACTGGCCCTTGATCAGAAAATTAATAGAATGGAATATACAATATTACAATGACTTACATGTAGAAAGAGTATTTTTTGAAAAACTTTCAATTTTGTGTGTCAATGTTGGCACTCTTGATGATGTAAAACGTACTCCTTACAGTAAATCAAGAGTCCATAGTATTTGAAAGATCCTAACCACATTATTTTATTCCTCTGTGACTTTGTGCAGAATCCTTTTTTTTTTTTTTTCCTTGTTATGGAGTCTCACTCTACGGCCCAGGCTGGAGTGCAGTGGTGTAATCTTAGGACACTGCAACCTCCAGCTCCAGGGTTCAAACAGTTCTCATGTCTCAGCCTCCCAAGTAGCTGGGATTACAGGCGTGCACCACCACGTCCAGCTAATTTTTGTGTTTTTAGTAGCAAGAGGCTTTTGCCATGCTGACCAGGCTGGTCTCAAACTCCTGATCTCAAGTATTCCACCGGCCTTGGCCTCCCAAAGTGCTGGAATTAGAGGCATAAACCGCTGTGTCCAGCCCTTTTTCCATTTTTATGGGGAGGGAGCTGAATTTCAATATTAACATAGGCTACCATAAAAAAAGAAAATTTTCCTAAATCCCAAGTTGAAATAAGGAACTTTTCTTTATGTTCTCATACATACATACATACATATATATATATTTTTTTAAATTCATATCTACATATATGTGTGCTATATAACACATACAACACACATATATGCATGTTACTTAATAACACACACATATATATTTAAATTATCACATATTAATGGTTTCTATTTTGTGTCCATCTTCAATAACTCAAAAGCAACTTGATGGAGGTTTCCTTGCTCATCTTTGACACTAAAATGACTGTTAAGTGTCTAACAAAATCTGTTAAGTTGAATTACACTACTCTAATAAACTTGGAATACAATCAGCTATGGCAAATTAGAGAGTTTTAGTTACGTGAGTATTTGGACCTGGAATTGTATATTTTAGTCATTTTTGTCCATTATTATATAAACAAGAGTGGGATAATATACAAAAGTGATATGACAGTTTATTATAAAAGCTAGTATTTCTAATTAATGCAGATATTAGTACAAGAACTGTGCTGCTGCCATAATGAAAGCTAAACTATGTGGCCTTAACTTAGTAGTCATATGGAAGCCAGTGAAGAGTTATATGTTATAGTTTGGAGATAAGAAAACTTATTTTATAAAGTATCAAAACCTGGGGTAAAAACTGTTGACTACAATAACTTGAATTGCCTCTTGAATCTAGAACCTGGAGGGAGACAGCTAGAAAGAGAATATTAGTGTATGCTTGTTATTCTTCACTTTCTTTTTTTTTTTTTTTTT
>NW_016107428.1:4050065-4119331 GCF_001604975.1 Cebus imitator
TTTCCAATAGTTATGTTTTTATGACAAGAGCAGCTAAAATCTGCTTATTTAACAAAAATCTCTCATAAAGTACATTTTTACTAACTATGGTCTTCACATAGTTCATCAAATCTTTAGACTTGTTCATCTTATGTATCTGTTACTTTGCGTCTTTAACAAACAGCCTCCATTTCTTCCCTCATCCCCACCCACTCTTAGAGACCACTGTTTTATTTCACATATACACACATATATAAAAATTACACATATAAGTGAGATCACACAGTATAATTCTTTTGGTGTCTGGCTTATTTCACTTACATGATATCTGCCAGGTCCACTCAGTTTGTAGCAAATGACAGAATCTCCCTTTCTAATACTGAATAACATTCCACTTTCTTTATCCGTTATTCCCTCAGTGGACACATAAGTTGTTTCTATGTATTGGCTATTGTGAATCTGAAGTTTCTCTTTTCTGTGACGGAAGGGCTCAGGTGAAGTTTAACACCATCATAAGTATGCCTCACATGCAGTTGCCTTAGCGAAGCTTCTCCCTAAGGCCTGCCCAATACTTTATGCTATTAGTATTTACCTTTACCATAAGATTCCAGTTGCATATGCAGTCTATGTTAAAACAGTTGCAAATGTAATTGAAACGTTTGAATAATTTCAATAATTCATATAATTTTAATAATCTTCATTACATTGTGTTTTTGAAACATTTGTGAACATTAAAAAAGTATAAATTTCTACAGTAAGATACTGCTTAAATGTCTTAGGCATGTAAATATATTCTGACTTCTCTGTTACTGTGCTTCAGTGAATTTTATGTCAAGAATAAACACATATATGTGTTCTCATTTCTGCTATGCCCAATAGTTGGCCAAAGAAATACTATCCAGCCTAAACATGACAAGAAAGCACAACCGAAAACTTAAAGATTTCTGTGATTGCGTATTGCCATTGCCATATGCTTTCCATCCAATACTCAGCAGGAGTGAGCTCCAAAGAACCAAGCAGAATAAATTAAGAGGTCTATTATACTGTTTGAAAGTACTCTTTCACTCCCTTAATGATTTAAAAGGAGACTGGTGTGGGCTTCTTTTGAGATTTATGCTTACTACTGATAGTATTAATTTCTTCCATAGTAAAATAATCTAGAAAAAGGAACCAGTGATTCTAGCTCCACTTGCCATTCAAGAAGTGGGTTTTTGTTGTTGTTGTTGAGTCATCAAGTTTCTCAATGTTCATCTACCACGATATTTTTTTAACAGTCAGAATTTTTTGATGAAAATAATTATTATAGTTTTTGGTTCAACCTTAATGGGAGCTAACATATTATTTTGAAAAATAATTTCTTGATTAGTCATATATGTAAAGAACTTGATTAGTCATATATGTAAAGTCATATATGTAAAAAAAAAGCTTGAAATCTAAGCTTTTGCTTCTGGCTAGTATCAACTCACCATTTTGTTTTCTATAAGAAACTCACAAATAGACAAAATAAATAACAAATATTTTTAGACATTTGATGCTAGGCAGTACAAATATGTAATAAATATGAGAAGGGTAACAATCAGGGAAACCTTTGAGATGACTTAACTTTCTGCTTAGAAGCAATTTCAGCATTGTGATATATGCACACACACAGCACAGGTGGTTTTGTCCAGCTGAGGAGACAGAGATTGAAGTGCGAGTTTCTTGATATGCCTGGAATTTAAGAAACAAAAACACTTGAAATGACATATTTTCAGAAAAGATTTTGAAAATATTGCCGGAGGTTTTCTTGAGTGTTTGGCTAAATATTAAATGAGTCATAGGGCAGAATTTCGTATCTATAAAAAGAATGATCAGCCACCTATAGGTGGCACATTGTAGAGTTCTAACTAAGGAGTTAACATTAGATGTTCAAATTCTAAACAATCAGAGAGTAGAATCAAGGGTATTCATTAAGAACGCCCGAATCTTACACCTAAAAAGAAGGGTTGAATTGGCCCTAGAGTGAAAGCATCTCTCTAAGCCCATTCTATAAAAGCTTAAAAACAAATCTTGAAAGGATCAAGTTAATCCAAATGCAATTTATGCTGCCTGCCAGAACAAAGTCCACTGCTCCTCTTTAAAAGAAAATAGTGAAATTGACCACACAACCAAGTAAAATTTGCAACATTCAGAATGCAATTTTAAAAAACTGCATATTTAAATAAGCAGGAGTGGGTGAACAATGACCTGGATCAAAGTCAGCCAATTAAAAAATAAAACGGAAATAATAGAGGTAATAGAATTAACAGACAGACTGTAAATATAGATTTAAGATAAATTTGCGAAAGAGTTTATGGAATAACATGTATGTAATGAAGAGATAAATGAAATATGTAAACAATCTAAATGAAAAGTAGTAGGCTAAATATTAACTACAAAGATATGCCCATAATCTAATATTCTGAACCTGTGAATGTTACCTAATATGGCAAGAAAATGTCATTAATTAATGATCTTGAGAGGAGGAGTTTATCCTGAATTATGTTGATGGACCCTAAATGGAAACACAGGTATCCTTATAAGAGTGAGGTAGAGTGAGTTTAGATACCGGGAGTAGAAGGCAGTGTGAATAAGACCTAGCAGAGAAAGCTGTAGTCAGAAATCAAGGAGTGCTAGGCAGCCATTAGTAACTGGAGAAGGACAGAAATGGATGTTTTTCTTTGGTCTTCATATGAATTGTGACCCTGCCTACACTTTTGTCTCAGACTTTTGGCCTCCAGAGTTGCAAGAGATTACATTTCTGTAGTATTAAGCCACACAGTTTGGGGTAATTTGTTACAACAACCTTAGGATCTATTGACACTGGGTAGAATTTTAAGAAACGTCATAGAAAAATCCTAGATTGCCTTAAAGAAACTGCTGGTAGAAATATGAGTAGGAAAGATAACTCTGGTAAAGTCTCATAAGAAAATGAGAAACACATTATTGGAAACTGGAGGAAAGGCTATCCTTGTCATATGGTGGCAGAAAACTTGGCTGAATTGTGTTCCACTGTTGGGTGCAAAGCAGAATTTGTAAGTAATGAATCTGGATATTTAAACAAGGAGATCTCCAAGCAGAGTGTTGGAGGGGCAGCCTGGTTTCTTCTTGCTGCTATAAAATGTGAGCAAAATGAGATAAACTGAGAAATGAACTGTTAAGCTAAAATGAACCAGCATTTGATGACTTGGGAAATCCTCAGCCTATCCAGATTGCAAAAGATGCTAAAATTAGGAGATTCACTTTAAGGAAGATGTGCTCTGGAGAGAAGCCCAAGTGTGTGGCTGGGCAAATTTTGCTGAAAACATTAGGCATGTGACTCATGGACCAACTCAATTATCTCAGCAGAAAGCAAGAATAGATATAAGATTATCCAGGAAATATCTGTGGAGAACAGTCCTGTCTAACGGTTTCAATGGTGACCTACAGAGTTTTTGAACATGGTATACAAACAGAAACACTGAACTGAAAGCAATAGAGCCAGAATGAGATGAGAGAAATCCGTCAGAGTCCCAAAGTTGTATAGGCAGGAAGCCGGCTGATAATACCCTTTACATGCACATGTTTATGCACCTGAAAAGGAGAAGTAGAAAAACAAAAACACTCATAGGCAGAAAACCAGCTGATAAAACCACTCAGATGCACATTGGTAGAATTATTTTTCCTTTTTCTATTTTTCCCCATGTTTGTGCATCTGAAGAGGAAAAACAGAAAAAAGGAAAACATGATTTTAAGGGCTTAGGGTTAGGCCCAGAAGACAGCAGTGTGAGTCATAAATAGTTATTTGCAGGCCTTGAAAAGCAATGAAAATTTCTCTGCTAGATTTTGAACTTGCTTGGGAACAGAAATTCATACATTATTTTAATTTTCTCCATTTTAGAATGAGAATATCTATAACTGTTCTTCCCTGTCTGTTCCACTGTTTTATGGTGGAAACAGACAGCTTGTTTTCTAGTTTCACAGGTGTGTAGCAATAGAGGAATTTTGCTTCAAGGTCACCCAAAGAGTTTCACACATACCTGATTTAGGTGATGAGACTTGAGACTGATGACATTTAGATGAGATTTGGTTCTGAATAGATGCTGTATTGGACATTGGGAAATGTTACAAGGGACATAAGCTTATTTTATATGTGAACCAGATATGACTCTTGGGAGGCCAGAAGTCTGTGGTAGACTAAAAAAGATCACTTCCTGCAAAGATACATTCATTTTCTTTACCTAGAATAACTGAATATCTTGTTATTTGGGAAAAGCGTATAAATTACTTTATATGGCAAAGATGTCATTAAATTAAAAATATTGAGTGAAGGAGCTTATTCTAGATTATTTGAGTTGGCCCTTAAGTCTGTCATGCGTATCCCTCTAAGAGACGTGCTTATGGAGTTGACACACATACACAGGGAAGAAAGTGATGTGAAGATGGAGGCAGACATTGGAGTGATGAAGCCACAAGCCAATAAATGCCAGGCAGTGCCATTCAGCTACCCAAAAGTTGGAAGAAACAATGAAAAGAACCTATATACTCTGGAGGAAGTGTAGTGCTGCTGAGACATTGGTTTCAGATTTCTGGCTTTTATAACTGTGGAAGAATACATTTCTATGAGATTTTTTTCTTTTGTTTTTGTTTTTTGTTTGTTTCAGACAGAATCTTACTTTGTTACACAGGCTAGAGTGCAGTGACAAGGTCTTGGCTCACTGCAACCTCTGCCTCTTGGGTTGAAGTGATTCTTTTGCCTCAGCCTCCCAAGAAGCTGGGACTTACAGGTGCCTGCCACCACACTCAGCCAATTTTTGTATTTTTTTGTAGAGACGAGGATTTTTTTCCTGCTGCCCAGTCTGGTCTCGAACTCCTGAGCTTAGGTTATCTGCCCTCCTCAACCTCCTATAGTGCTGGGATTACAGGTCTGAGCCACAGCATCAGGCCATTTCTGTTGTTTTAAGCCATCTGGTTTGTGGCAATTTGTGGTAGCAGTCATAGTAAACTAATTTCTAGAAATGAAAAGAAAACATATGAAATAAAAATTTCAGTGGATGAGATTAAAAGTATATTAGACACAACAAAATTCAACATTTGTAAACTTGAAAACGCAGGAACAGAAACTGTTCAATTTGAGGCACCAAGAGGAAAAAGTCTGTACAAAAATGAACACAGCCTTGGGGATCTGTAGGACAGCATCCGGAAATAAAACGTACTGGAGTCTAAGAAAATGAGGGGGGTGCAGTTGAAGAAACTATGCAACAGTTTTTCAAATTAAAGAATATCTTATAAATCCAAACATTCCACTAGATCAACAAATAGAAAATATAAAACAAAAATAAAGCTGCAACTATGAACCTTATAATCACATGGCTAAAAAAAGCAGTAAAGGGTAAATTTAAAAGCAGCCAGAGGGGAAAATAATTACATATAGGGAACAATAAAAAAAAAATTGTTACCAGTAGCAGATATCCAAATCACTATCAGTGAATCCATAAGGGCCTGCAGCAACCACAATTCTTAATTCTTGCCTCCTCAGAAGAAAGAATTTGACTGAGAGACATAAGGCAGAGGGAGTGACTAAGGCAAGTTTTAGAGCAGGAGTAAAAGTTTATTAAAAACTCTGGAGCAGAAACGAAAGGAAGGGAAGTACACTTGGAAGGTGAAGCCAGTGACTTGAAAGACAGGTGCCTGGTTTGACCTTTTTGCTTGGGGTTTTATATATTGGCATACTTCCAGGGACTTGTGTTCCTTCTCCTCTGATTCCTCCATTGGGATGGGCTGTCCATATGCACGAAGGCCTGATAGCACTTGGGAGGGGAGCATGTACGGAGTGTTTACCAGACTTGTACTCATGCTCGCTTGAGGTGTTTTTCCCTTACCAATCTAGCAATTCTGGAGAAAGATCACAAACCAGTTAAATCCGGCCATTTTGCCTTTTTATGTGCATACTTGACCCCACTCACCCAGATCCTCAGATCTTATCAGGAAGCTACTGATCACCTGTTTCAGGTGTTTCTATTTGTTGGGAAACTGCCTTTCCATGGTTCTAGCTGCAACCAATTATTACTTTAGAGAGGCAGTGTGACAACTGTATGACCATTACCTGATGGTTGCCTGACTCCCTAGGTAGGGTGGGGTGGGCATAGTCTTCTCATGCCGTGCTTATGCCTGACAAGCCATCTGCTATGACAGAATGACTGTAGGTCTTTTTTTATCTAGTGTGATGAAGAATAAAAGACAATAAAGTGACATCTTTAGAAGAAAAATTAAGAATCAACCCATATCAGCTAAAAAGTGTTTCAAAATGAAAGCTGAAGTAAAGCCATTTTCAGAAAAACAAGCTTAGAGATTTGTCCCTAGCAAGCATGAACCACAAGAAATTGTAAAGAAGTTTTTTAGGCATAAGAAAATTATCCCAGATGAAAACTTGGATATTTATAAGGAAGAAATAATCTTGTCAGGCTATTTTTCTCATTTTGTAAAAAAATTTCTTTAAAAGGTAACTGCCAGTTTAAATTAAAATTAATGACACTAAGTTGAGGCGTTAAAATAAATTCAGGAGACATAATAGCAGATGAACTTTATAATTCAATTTTTGCATTTTCATTGAAGAATGTAAAAAGGAAATAGTTTTCTCTTACTTTGCAACTTTTAAGTTTTTGTAAATAAATGTAATTATATTGTAGAAGATAGTGATTAAATTGCAAAACAAATATAACACATACAGTTTTATTAAATATTTTGTTTGCCTACATCTTCTGGAGGAAAAACATGTATTTTTTCTTTATTAGGGAAGTCTTCCTATAAAGTTACTGATAAAAATGGTTAATAAATAGAAACAATGTATAATTTCCTTGTCTGAAATTATTCTTCTTCTGATATGAAGACCTAGTTTCCAGTGCTGATTGTTGAAATTTTATCTATTAAAAATCTTAAACCCTATCTGAAGAAAAATTAACTAGAACAGTTAGCCAAAGTGTCTTGCCAACGTTTTATTTTTAAAATTCAATTTACAAAATATAACAACATTTTTTAGAAAATACATTTATATTTAGGATGCTCAAAATAACTTTCAAGCCTATTTAATTAAAACACATGGAAACTTCTTGATGTCTCTCTATTAGAAACAAGTAAACTTATTAAATGGCAAACTAGTGAGATTATACCTTTTATGACAATTTTAAGCTTATTAACTAAATGCATGAGCAAGGAGAACTGTCAGAGCTTTAAATTTTTCCTTCATCAAACACATAGAAAATATGAATTACTCTAAATCTGCAAAGTTACAATAAAATTTTGATACATTATTTTAAATAAGGCACAAACATTGGAACTTTTTTTTTTGAAACGGAGTTTCGCTCTTGTTACCCAGGCTGGAGTGCAACGGCGCGATCTCGGCTCACCGCAACCTCCGCCTCCTGGGTTCAGGCAATTCTCCTGCCTCAGCCTCCTGAGTAGCTGGGACTACAGATACGTGCCACCATGCCCAGCTAATTTTTTGTAGTTTTAGTAGAGATGGGGTTTCACCATGTTGACCAGGATGGTCTCGATCTCTTGACCTCGTGATCCACCCGCCTCGGCCTCCCAAAGTGCTGGGATTACAGGCTTGAACATTGGAACTTTTTAGCAGTGGTTGAAAACACTATTTTACCCCTCATTATTTGTATTTCACTGAATCAATAAACTTTTTTTTAGGTGTGAATATACTGGGTGGAACTTACAAAGAAGAATAGTGATGAGATAAACATTTTCTTCACTTCCTAACAAGACAGGGATGTTATGTGGCTTGAATGTTCCATGGTTTCCCTTCCATGGCTGCAGAGAGTGAAGGCAAGTAGCTGGTGAAACTTACTAAGCAGTCTAGGAACAGAAAGGCTAAACCACGCACTATCCAAGACAACTTTCTGTGATTATGGAAATATTCTGTATCAGCCAACAACTACATGCGGCTATAATGTACCAGAAATGCAATGAGACTGAAGTACTAAACTTCTAATTTCATTTGATTTTAATTATTTTTTATTAAAAATTTTATAGCCATGCATGAATGGTGGCTATGTATGAGACAGCTGGAATCTAGAACAGAGGTTGTCAAACATTTTCTTCAAATGGGCAGAAAGTAAACAGTTTTTGATTTCTGGGTCAAAGGTCTTTGTTGTAACTATTCAACTCTGTACTTACAGTGCAAAAACGGTGACCTCACATTGCATAAGTGAATGGGCGTGGAGAGATTTGCCAGACGGCAAGCTGAATTTGGCCCTTTAGTTTGCTTACACCTAATCTACAAAAACTTTCAATAAATTTTGGATGAGACATTATTTTTCACTAGCTTTCTTGCCATGGACCTGAACAATTCAAAAACACACACACATACAACTTTTAGAATGAAAACCACAGTATTTCAGGTAAAAAATAAACAGATTAATAAGGCCCATAAAGAAAGATGCAGAAATTCTTAACAAAATAAATTTAATTGTATATTTAAGATTATCTGCCTTAACTACATAGAGTTTTCCCCAAGAATGCACTATTGGTTTAACATTCAAAAGAAATCAATATGTACTCCACTTTATTATATATATATTTAAAAAGATCATTCCAACAGAGGCAAAACAATCATTTAACAAAAACTCAGTACTCATTTCTAATAAGAATTATCAGAAAGTAAAGAACTGAGGAGGGCTTATTCAAACTAATCAAAAATTTTGCTGAAAAACCTACAACTAATGCCATATTTAATTATGAGAGTGTGACTACTTTTCTCCTAAATTCAGAAACAAAGCAAGGATATCCACTCTGATCACTTCTATTCAATATTTTCCTAGAAGTTCTAGCCAGGGCAAGAAAAATAAAAATTATTCATGTTGAAAGGAGGAGGTAACACTCTCTTAATTCAGGAAATATGGGCTTCCTCGAATATTATGTACAAAATCATGAGGATTCTATAGCAACACTCTTCAAACAACTAAGTGTGTTTGGCATGGTTGGAGAGATAAAAAATTATTATATTTTCATATGGTAGCAACTGTGCTTAGAAATCAAATTTTAAAAAACAGTGCCACTTTCAAATTATCATTAAAATATGAAATATTTTAATTCAATGTGAAAGACCTGCAAGTCATCCTCACTGAAAACTGTAAGTCATTGCTGAAAGAAATTAAAAACTGAAACAAACTGAAAGATGTATATGTCAATGGCTCAAAAAATTCAATATTCTAATTGATGTTTAGTTTTTGAAAACTTATCTCTAGATTCAAAGCAAGTCCAATAAAAACTGCAGCTAGTATTTTTATATAGAAATTTTCAAGTTGATTCTAAGAAACCTCATATAGCCAAAAGCAATTTGGAGAAAAAAATTAGAGGACTTATGAGGGAGGAGGCAATTATTGGCTGGTTACACAGATAAAGAGGTAAGGTCTCCAGAGTAGTAAAATACCCACAGGACCATGCCTGCACCAACCCTCTAGCTAGTGGAATAAAATGTGGCTAAAAACTTCCTCTTATGTCAGGATATCTACTCAGAAGGGACTATCTCAACTTAGGCACAGGCACAATAAATCAATTTAAATGTGCTTAACTTGACCCAACTCATTATAGTATCATTAGCTTGACATTGGCATTGTGGTTTTAGCATCCCCCATGAGTTTCACTTAGGCATTCATGGGTAATAAACAAGATGGAGTCACTACAACCAACCCCAGGCAATGGAAGATACAACACCCCTAATGGAGAACTTTACCCCTCCTATTTGGTCAGAATCCACAGAAGGCATCTTTGCTTGTGCCACATAAAAGTCTCCAAATTCAGCCCATTTCTGGCAACCTGCCTTCAGGAACCCTCTCTTTGCTGTGAGCTTTCCTTTTGCTAAATAAATCCTATTTCACTTACTCTCCAGAGTCCATTTCCCTTATTCTTCTCGGCTGTGGGAGAAGAATTAGGACCTAGGTGAACTAGGGACTCTTTAGACTGCAATATTCTGGGGTCTCGTCTGGGATGGTCAGAAGGGTGAGTATGAGTGAGCCTATAACTCTTCAATTTCATTTCTGTGGCTTCTTGTCCTCAATTATTTTTCTCAAGATGAAATAAAACACCAGATCTTTGTTTTCCAGTAAAGAGTGAATAGCATGGCTACCAGTCTTGAGACTCAGAGGACAGGCTTGCTGGGGAGAACTTCATTAGCCTCAGGTGTTGGGAACATTGGCTCTGTTTCAGTGTGGGTTCTCTTCACAGAGGCCTAGCTGTTGTGTGGGATTGAAAGGAGGTGCTAGGGCAACTGAGGGTATCTGGCTGAGGCTACACTTCAGTGTTACCCAAAGGCCTCTGAACGAACTCCAGTTCCCAGTAGCCCATGAGGGTGTCAGCACCAGGATTTCCCATCTTTCCCTATCTCAGTTTCTTTCTTTCTTTTGCAGCTGTTTCTTTCTTATTTTTGTGGCTGTTTCTTTCTTTCTTTTGAGGCTTGCTTTCTTTTGTGGCTCCTATCTTTTCTTTGTATGTAATATTGCAAGTGTTTTTTCAACCCAGAGATATAAATTTGTTGGATAAAGCCAGCAAGTGCCTTAGTAATCAGGAATGCAATGGAAGAATTGCTGTCTTTGTACTTTTCTAGAGAGAGAGCAACTTCAAGATCTAGACCTGAAGGCCTCTTTATGCCCTAGTGATAGCACCCAACGGCATTGCATGGAGGGTTGTTTCTCCCTGAGTAACCATCCTCCTCTCCATTTAAGCTGTTTTTTTGTTTTTGTTTTGTTTTGTTTTGTTTTTGTTTTTGTTTTCCCATGTGAGAACTTAGCACTGCCCAGTGGTTTTGGATATCTCTTCTATGAGGCAAATTAATTTTATCCTCCTAAAAAGCTTGTTGTGGGGGCAGTCCACAAAGCTTCAGAACTCTCTTTAAAACCGCTGTCTAACAAGGATTTGGACACAAAGTTACAGGCTAACTTTCCAAACTTTGTCAACAAGGCAACGATTTGTTTCTGTGGAAATCCCTATCAGCCATCTGTCCAGAGGAGCCCTAATTCCCCTGCTAAAATCATAGGGAATGAGCCAAGTCAACTCCTAAATTTTCTAAGACAACTATTCTGCCTCTGGGTGTAAGGACTCCTGGACAGAAAAAAGGGCTATGTTTGGAGGTCAATTATGCCCATTTCCTTGAATAAATACTAATATTTGCCTCTGCCCATTATCTATGAGCCCTGAAAGATTTAAGAGTGTTAAAAGCTCCATTACAGTTTCTTGCTCAAATTAAATTATTTTTATTTGTATTTTCCAAGCGCCTGATTGAAAGCTTAAAAGAAGAAATAGATCTGTGTAACCCCAAAGTAAGTAAACACACAGGGCTGGGGTGCAGCAGTACAACTATTCCTACCTGCTAACCCTCCCAATCCATGGTTGGAGGTCACACTTGCATCCATGGGCAGCATCTATGAAGGTTGCCAGAACCCAGAGGATACAGGGAGAGAAATAGGACAGAGGGAACGACTCTCTCTCTCTTTCTCTCTCTCTCTCTCTCTGTCTCTTCCAGGTCACTATAAAGGTGGGAGGGAGACTAAGGGACAACTTTTCTCCTCTGTCTTTTCAGATGAGTAACAACCCATCACCAGGACTCCTTTAACACTTAGACCCTAAAGTTTGCTTTGGGAAAGCCCCAACTTCACTCATGTATAGACCTTCCAGAATTTAACTTCAAATAGTATTTGAATTCTTTTGGAAGGATAATATGTTACTCTTAAATCAAACCCTGACCACTACTGAGAAACACGCAGCCCTGCAACAGCAAATAAATTTGGAGATTAGCTTTGTATTTCATATAGTGACAGAGAAGGAGAAGAGTCTTATCCAGTTGGAAAGACAGTAGTGCCACTGAAGGACATTCTATGGGACCCCAGTGATAACATGGAATATGGGGGAGAAAACACTTTTAATTGTACATGGTGGAGAACTTACAAAGCACTAGAATTAGAATTAGGACCAGATGAGAATCTGTCTACCTTTCTACAAAGGCTAAGAATGGCCTTGGTGAAGCACACCTCTCTAGCTCCTGATTCTGTTGAGGATCAACTATTCTTCAAGGATAAACTTATTACTTGGGCAGCCCCTGCTATCAGGAGGAAGCTGCAAAAGCAGGCCATATGACCAGATGACACTTTAGAAAATGTTCTGAATGTGGTCATCTTGGTCTTTTGCAATACAGATCAGGAGGAAGCCCAGGAGAAAGAGAAAAGACACAAGAAAAATGCAGAGGCTCTAGTGGCCGCTCTTCAGACCTATAAAACCAGGATCCCCAAGGTGCACCTGCTAATTACTACAAGTGTGGCAAACCAGGGCACTTTAAGGATTTCCACAGCAGCAAGAGGAAGCTACCTGACCCTGTTCGGGCTGTGGAGGGGAGCACTGGAAGGTAAATTGTCCATGGAGGCAAGGGTCACCAGGTTCACAGCCAGTCTCACAAATGGACCAGCAGGACTGATGGGTCCCAAGGCTTGACTCTCCGGCTCCAACAGCTCAGGCTGCCATTAACAACCAGGAGCCCTGGGTGATTCTGGAGGTTGAAACAGGGAGGGTGGACTTCCTTCTGGCTCCAAAATCACCACTTGTCTTCTCCTCTTTAATCCAGCCTCCCCTACTCCTCTAACATGACCCTGAGGGACACCTCAGGAAAACATTTTACTCAATATATTTCCACTCAGCTGTAACTAGGAAGACTCCTTGTTTAACTCATGCTTTCTTAATTGTACATGAAAGCACTACTCCTCTTCTAGAGATGAATACCGCAGCTTGTATGAGATCCATGGTTCCAAGGCAGACCCTCTGCCTTTCTCTGGTGGAGACGGACACTGATAGAAAAGTTTAGAACTCAAGGCTCTCCACACCAAGAACTAGAAAACAGCCAAAAATCAGGCCAGGCCAGGAAATAAGATGCTTACAAACATCTTTCCAGAATCAATCCTGTAATACCTGAAGCCCTGTACCTAGAACCTGAGGCTCCCATCAGCCACTACAACAGTAAACCTGTGGAAGATCTAAAATACCTATTTAAAAGACAGTCAAAAGATAAGTAAATTCCTACTAGCTTACCTTGGTAACTTTGTTACATAGTTACTATAGACTATAGTAGCTAATTTCATATTTTTGCTGATTTCTAATCTAAGTGATCCTTTGGGAGAAGTCAATTACTATTTGAAATCAAATCTCCCAACATCCAATTAAAAATTAGGGCTGTACCTTCCCATGGATACTCTCTTTGATATTCTCCTCATAATTTTGCCTTTACTTTCTGCTCTTGTTTTCATTTTAATCCTCACTATAAAGCAACTTTGCCAAGGACCCCCTAACCAGGAACACCCAGGGATTATCTCCTTAACTAAATAGTAATCTCTCTTCTAGAATTTAATGTCTTTCACAAGGGTGCAACAATTATAGCCACAACACTGCTTTCAAAGTGATTTGCCTATTTTTACCTCTTATTCCTGTTATTTTTCTCTTTTTAGCTTTTCTTATAGAGCACTTGTATTTGTTCCAGGCATATGTAACCTCCTTACATAAGTAATTTTTAACCTGTTTATATCATGAATTATTGTCCATGTTGGAGTGCAGCAGCATGATTTCAGCTCACTGCAACCTCTGCCTCCCAGGTTCAAGCAATTCTCTTGCCTCAGCATCTCAAGTAGCTCAGATTACAGGTGCCTGCCACCGTACCTGGCTAATTTTTGGAGTAGAAATGGGGTTTCACTATGTTGGCCAGGCTGGTCTTGAACTGGTGATCTCAGGTGAGTCATTTGCCTTGGTCTCCCACAGTGCTGGGATTACAGAGCTGAGCCACCATGCCTGGCCGTTAATTTATTTTTATATTGGCCTTTTTTCTATTTGTCAGGTCTACCACCCTTACAAGCAGGCAACACAAACTCCAGGGTGGCCAGGGCTTCTGTGGCCCTTTTGTTTCATTTTCTTCATTATATAACCTATAAGAAGTCCCCCACTGGGGGTGGAAGCCACCTTCAAATAATTTATAAACAGAATAACACAAATCATACATGTAGTAAAGAATTAAATTTAACTATTATGGCATTTGCCTCCAGGAGTACATTTTGCATTTCTGGCAGATTTACCAGAAATAGTTCAATAAGTCAGATACAATGACAGATACCACTCACTTTCCTAAATGTTTCCAACCTTTTCTTAGAATGCAACAATGGTCCTGGAAATCCAACTATTCAGGCTACTAGTCTGGTACAAAGATAGGGGAACTCCATACTTAGCTAAGAAAGGGTTTCCCCTGTACTCCTCAATATCCTGTGTTTCCACCTCAAGGCAAACAACATGAAACACTCTATGTCATGCAGCAGGGACCTCTACTTCCAATTGTTATTCTTCCCAAGCTTTGCTTATCAAATGTTTAATGGGACTAGAGGTATTAAAACCTGTAGAACAAGGAATTTTGGACAGTTAATGACTGCATTCAATATATGTAGGCAGGTTCAATTGATGGCACCTTAACAAGCCACTCTACCTTGCCAAAGGCAAAAGCATGGGCTGGTATTTTTTGAGATTCTTTAGAAACTCAATTATCTGTCCCAATTGTTTACTCAGCCAGGACTTACAGAAATGGATAAACTCACTCAGTAACACCACTACCATCTGTGCACCCCAGGGACTATGGTTCATCTGTAAAGACCAACAACAAATATTGTGGGCCTTGAATTGGCTAGACCACACAATAGTGCAAGGAATGTGCTCACTGAGATGGGTGTTGCCCCTGGAGGGCTCCCTACAAATATGCCAGGATTTGCTTCCCATAATCCCTTCCCATCGAGAACATACCATACAGAAAGGAGTAGCCCTTATACAGCCTTGAGTGTAACAGCGGCAGTGATATCCACAGGAAGCTTGATAGGAGTAATAGTTTACAATAGATATACAACCCAGAATGCATCAAGTGTAATTAAACAAAATGCTGAAGATTCCGGTCAAGGTCTTAAGGCTTTCCAAGCTTCATTAGATTCACTTGCCAATTAGGTGATGGGTCATAGAATACCCCTTGAGTATCTTTTAGCAGGAAAAGGAAGGAGATGTGCTACAGCAAATACTTTTTGTTGCTTCCATGTTAATGCCTTAGGAAAGGATGAGCTTAGGGCTAAGCAGCTACTTCATAAAGCTAAATGGTTAAGAGACTCTAAGACCCATTTAGCCTGAGATATATAGAATACTGTTAAAGGGCTTCTCCCCTCAATGGCATGGTTCTTCCCCTTGTTAGGATTCATGGTAGTGGTTATCTTAGCTCTGCTTTTTGGACCCTGCAGATGCAGCTTCCTTCTAAAAGTTGTGTCTTCTTGACTAGAGGTCGTCAAAATTCAGCTGGTGATGCAGATAGATCCCCACATAAAGTCCTTTTTCTGAGGCCCACTAGACTGCCCTCTGGTAGACTCCTGACTGTCACACAAACAACAACCCCTCACAGCTTGAAGAAGCAAGAGCGGTCATCTCCCCTTTATTCTAATGGCAGTTAGGATCGCCACTCCAGAGGGGAGAATGAGGGAGGAAGCAGTTAGAGGTTGGATAAGCAGATAGACCGGGAGGAACTTGGGAGTGGAAAAATACCTGTGGGACCACACCTGCACTGCCCTGTAGCTAGTGGAAAGATATGTGGTTAAGAATTTCCTTTTTTTTTCTTTTTGAGATGGAGTCTTACGCTTGTCACCCAGGCTGGAGTGCAATGGCATGATCTCAGCTCAGTGCAACCTCTGCCTCCTGGGTTCAAGCGATTCTCCTGCCTCAGCTTCCCGAGTAGCTGAGATTACAGATGCCCACCTCCACATTCGGCTATATGTTGTATTTTTAGTAGAGACGGGGTTTCGCCATGTTAGCCAGGCTGGTCTCAAACACCTGACTTCGTGATCCATCAGCCTTGACCTCCCAAAGTGCTTGGATTACAGGCATGAGCCACAACGCCCAGCCCAGAATTTCTTCTTATTCTAGAAAGTCTACCCAGAAGGGAGCATCCCAACTGAGGCACAGGCACAATAAAACAACCTAAATGTCCTTAACTTGACCCAACTCATTATAATGTCATTAACATGACATTAGCATTGTGGTTTTAGCATCCCCTCCCCAAAACCTATGAGTGTTTAGGAACCCTAAGGGCAAAATTTACCCTTTCCATTTGGGCAGAACCCACAGATTTCCTTGTGCTTGCCTTATAAAAGACTCAGAACTCAATCCCATTTCTGGCAATCTGCTTTCAGGGACTTCTCTTTGCTGAGAGCTTTCTTTTTGCCTAATAAGTAATACTCTGCTCATTCTCCATTGTCTGCATGCCTTATTCTTCTTAGTCATATGATAAGAACTTGGACCTAGCTGAATTAGGAACTATTTAGACTATAATATTTATACCTCATGACTTACATCTTCAGGGCTTAAAAATAAATCTGTGGTATTTAAGACAATATGGTGTTGGTATAAATATCAGCAACAAATTGATCAAGGAACTAATTAGAGTAAAAAATAAACCTCTACACACACACACACACACACATACATATATATATATATATATATATATATATATTCAACTGATTTTCACAATATTCATAGGCAATTTGGTAGAAAAATATAGAATTTTCAAAATATCATGTTGTAAAATTGTCCATACAGTATTGAATGTAAAGAAAAACTGGGATTGATATCTTATACTACATAAAAATAACTAAAAGTTCAGAAACACCAAATTCCAAAACTTGAAAGAAAATAATTTTTAAAACATTTATCCTTGGATTATGCAAATATTTATTATATCTCATACCAAAATGATGATTTATTAGAATACAAATAAATTAAACTTCATCAAAACGAAGACCTTCAAAAGACACCATTAAGAGGATCAGAAAACATGCCACAAACTATGAGACAATATCTTGAAGTCATGCATTTGTTTAAGTACTGTATTCAGAATGCGTAAGAACTCTTAAACTCAATAGTAAAAAACCAACAGACTTTTCATTGAAGAAGATGTGCAGATGGTAAATAAACACATAAAAATGCTCAGCATCATTATTTATCAGGGAAATAAAAATCAGAATCCAATGAGATACCACAACACACTTATCAAAATGTCTTAAATTAAAGACTGCCTACCCCAGGGGTTGAAGCGGATTTGAAACAACTTGAATGTGCATTTCCTGCTGGTGGGAATGTAATTGGGTAGATTCACTTGTAGAAAACAGTTTGGCAAGTTCTTAAAAAGTTATTCATACATCTACCATATGGCCCAACCATTCTACTCCTAGGTTTTTACCCAGGGAAACGAAAGCATATGTCCAAAACTGGAAGCAAATCTAATGGCTGCCAATATGTAAACAGATATACATATTGTGGTGTATGGTTACTCAACATACAAACTCTTGACACAAAATAACACACATGAATCTCCAAGCAAGCTCCTGAATGGAGGACAGACAAAATAAAAGAGTACTTACTGTATGACTACACTGATTAACATGTGCAGAAAATACAAACACCACTTTTCGTGACACAAATTTAATCAGTGATCGCCTGAGGATGGGAAGATAACTGAGAAGGGACATAGGAAAGAGGGAACAGAAAGCTTTCCTTGTGACGGGTATGTTTATTATCTTAACTGCAGTTTTGGTGACAGGTATGTTTATCTATATCAACATAATAAACTTTAATACACAGTTATTTTATGTCGACTACACCCCATGGTCATTTAGCAGTTAAGTGTCTCAGTAATCTTTGTCCATGAAGCAAGCAGAATAAAATTGGGATTGAGGATATTATTGGTAATAAAGCAGCAAGTCCCAAAGAAGGAAGTTTTATGGTTTTTTTTAAGTTTTTATTTTCTTTTTAAAACATCTGTGGTAGAGATATGTATAGAAACATTGTTTCCATACCTTGTCCAGGTCTCGTTAGAAAAATTTTTAATAGTCTTATACCTGGAGGGCTAATTTCCACTTTCCCAAGATGTATTCTGATTCTTAATGACAGATATTCCTTAGATAGACATTCCTCAAATGAGAATGCTAAATATGAAATTGTGAACAGATGGATATAAAGTTTTAAGAATTGAACCCCCATTTGCTTTCAATATAAGCCATTTGGACCTAGAAAATCTAGGCAACACTTACTTTAGGTGGTTAGCTTCATGTACTTGACTATTATACTACACTGGGGCTTGGGGTTGGGGTGGGAGGACTCCCCCTTATGATAGTTAAGTTTCTTTGCTTTGTTTAATTATTTTTTTTCATAGATCCTGAAAACATGAACTCTGAGTGAGTGCTTAACTGAGAGACTAGGTATTTTTGGATTGATATTAGTAAAAATTATCCTAGTCCTAATCCCAATTTTAGGAAGTTTGAATAACTAGAGGAAGACGCAAATAGAATTTGGTGCAAAATTCCCCCAAGAAAATAAAATGAGTTTTCCACATTTTAAGATATTTGAAGTATTTTATACCTTCAACAACATGACTCCTGTTAGAGCAAGTATAACATTGAATTTGTTATGAGTATCAGGGTATGATTGACTGGAACTTAAATTAATAACTCACAAAATCCTATATGATTCAATCTAAATTGAGTACAAAATAAAAAGAGAAATATTATATGCTATTTGGGGCTTTGGTTCAGCGCTATCAGGCAGCAGGTAACTGATCGACTGCCATTTTACTCTTTTTGTCATTCTTTTAATCTCTTCACTCAGCTTTAACAAACTCTTAATTTGTTTCCAGAATAATCTTCACCTGTGCTCCTGAATCCCTTTTCATGTTCATATACAACAATTTAAAGAATAACAAACAACTTCGTATTCAAATAAACCTCCATGTTAATCATAATAATCAGTTTCTGAAGATACTACCAAATAATTTAAAATCCCAAGAAGTAAAAGCACACTTTCAATGAACACCCAGCTTTAAAACAGATTTCTTAATCTTTTATTTTAGCAAGCCAGTTATACCTAAGTACAGTCTACACAGGAAGTTTAGCGCTGCTAACTCTGAAGACTTGTGTTACTTTTTCACAATATCTCAGAAATAATACTTTCCTGTGCTCTTAAGTTTGACTAGTACGTATTACATATACTTAAATTTGAATTATGGCGGTGGTTAATTTATGATGAAAATAAATTATACTATAGAGAACTAACACAGTTCATCAATGCACACACAAAAATACAAAAAAAAAAAAAGCAAAAAAACAAAACTGGCATCTGTCTTTACAATGAGTATACCATCATTGCTTGGTATGGAGATGAAATCCATTTTGTATATCTTTACAGTGCCAGGGGCAATAATAAAATTGGCAAACTCTACCTTTGGGATATTTTGAATCTTATAATACAATTTATTCAGAAGTTGGGAAGAAAACACAGTAAGAAAGAAAAAGCATTATAATTTAATGAAAGAGCAGAAAAAATATTTTTGAGGTTTTCTAAGAAAGTCTGGAATTCAGGTGAATGTAAGATTTGTATAAAGACAGATTGATCATACAATCAAATGAAAACTGTGGAAAAAATAAATAGAAAAGAAGACAAAGATACTGAGAGCCATCCAACAGTAATTGCTATGTATAGAGACAGAGGTAAAAAGCATTCAACTTCTGAAGTATAGTTTTAATGTGTAAGATCATCCTAGTTGAAAAGAATAGAATAAAAGGATTGCTATCCTAAAGCAATGCTGATACAAATTTAATATGCATATGAATCACCTGGCATCTTGTTAAAAGTTAATTTTGATTCAGACCCTGGCATTCTTTATTTCTAATAAGCTCCCAGAAGATGGGGATGCTGCTGTTTCCCAGATCACCCGTTTAGTAGCAAAACACCAGAAGGCATACAGGAAAATGGTCAGAGAAATAAATGTAAACAAATATTATTGAAGGTCTTAACGCTTCAAAAGGAGAAAAGGTATGGCTTTAAGGATGTCTATCCAAGTGAGGACATATTAAACTTTAGTGAACCCCAAAGAAGAGGCTGTGGATTCATTGACCAAGATAAGTACCATTCCTATGTATTTCTTGTTATAAAATATAGTGTGTTAATTAAACCATTTGAAGTAAGGACAAAAAATCAAAAGGCCATTGTCATTGAAAAAATAGTGTATCACTCACAGTTCAAGAGTAGGGGCTCTTCCACGCCTTGGGGAGCCACACAGGGAGGGTTAGGTACGGGGGGAAGAAATGGAAGAACTGTAAGAAAGAGACTTCATTGTGCTTTCTGCAGGAAAGAACAAGTAGAGAAGGGTAAGATGACTTAGTATTGGTTAATTTGAAAAATTTAAGTACTCTTTACGGTATAGAGGGTTTCCATCATTTTGTGGTACCTGAACCTGGGATGATTAGGGCAGGGACATAGTGGCCTGGTGAAGGAGGTGGTTGCCTGGTGGCTCCCCACTGGTTGCTTTGTTTTTGAAAAGCTCACAGACAGGCACGTTATATACTATCTCTATGAACTGGATAACCTAGAGAGGGACAGTTCCTCCAGGGACAGCAGGGGTGTAGATGTCAAGGTATCAGGATACGGTAAATAAATGACATGATTAATACAACATGAGCACAAAATAAGATGTGATTAAAATGGAAGGCATGGTTTCTTCTAATTTGGGGAAATACTGGGAAAGATTTTCTTACAGGTGATTCTTAAAATATATTGTAAAATGAATAGAATTTTTTTCAGGCTCACATATGAGAAATATCTGATGCAAAGAGATTAAGCAAAGGCAAGAACATTTGTTTGGGACGTATTAGAGATACTGGAGGAAATGAGGTATGGCTAGAAAAATGAGTTTGTGATCAGAGAAGAATTCATGGACAAGACCTAATGTGACTTTACAACCCCCCTTCAAAGAAAACTTTGTAAATCTAGAAAAACAAGTTAGAAGAAATATGTGTCACACAACTGTTTTCTAATTTTCCAGTCTCTCCTCCATCATCCTGACTAGTGACTCTTCTGAAGCATTGCCTGATCCTGTAAAGAATAGTTTGTTTGAGCACGTTAGTATCATTAGAGTTTAAACTACCCTATATCCAAGATTAATGCCATTTTGCCGTACACCCTTCAAATGTTTGGTGACTCTCTCTCTCATGAATTAGAGAGAATATGTGCAATTATCTCATGGTCACTTACCTGTATACTTGCATGGGCATGCTTACATATTGAAAATATTTACCATGTAAGCAAATAATTAAACAGAGATGTGCTCCAAAGTAAGTACTTCGCCAAAAGAAATAATAAAATATATAACATAATCTCTGTCAAGGAGAAAAGAATAAGGGAATAATATTTAAAATTATTATGAGCTTATTCTCTCCTCATCACTTTACCAAGTTAATTTAGTTGTCATGACAAATCTGTAAGTAGATTTTATTCCTGAATCTAAAATAAAGGCCCTGCGTAATGATCACCTGAATGCTTGCAGACATGCACACTATATGTGAGAACTCATCCTCAGGAATTCTGATTCCATACGCCTGTAGTGGGCACAGAAACTTGTATTTTTAACATACAACACAGATAATGCCAATTCAGGTGACCTTGGCTTATATTTTGAGATAAACTAGATTAATTGATTCATCAATATCATCTAATTAGAAGTAGACTTCCAACTGAGTTTTGTAGTTATACTTTTTTTAAAATTCATCATAATCCCAGAGAAGAAATATTTTCTCATAATATTTTAAGGATGGTTTTATTTTTTATTTTTTGAAGTTCAGATGTTATTTATGAAAAATGCTCCTTTATACAAAAGTAGACATGACAGAAGCTAAGATGGGGTCAGATGTTCTTTATCACAAATGGGAAATTTTGTCAAGGCTTATCTAAAATTTAAAACATTTAATTACCCCTATTTAAATGACTTACTTCTCTGTTATGGATCTAGAGAAACTGATTTCTTTTACATTGAATGAGATATAGAAAAGCAGTCTTATTCCATGTCAAAAGAGGTTATGAGAAATTTTCTATAGGATATTTTTCTGACACATACAAAAAGCAGAAACATTTGGTTATCCCTACTGTTGTTTTTAAATCATTTCTCGTAGAATTTAAGTTTTTCTTACATAAATTAAAATGGAAGTTATAGATCCCTATAAAGCTAAACTTCACTGAAACTTGATAGTAATCAAAATTTTAATTTTATTATGAGTGCAATATATCATTTATAATCATGTATTTGTAAAGTGAAAAAGTCATGGGTTAGTAAATTTTTAAATATATATATATTGCTCTGCTAATAACATGCTTTTTGATTCAATTCCACTAAGTTACTATTTCTTTTCTATAAAATGTTTTAAATATAAACTTATTACTCCTTCAAGGTAGTAAAATAAGAACAAAATGTTTCTTTGGAGAGGATATTGAACAACAGAATCTATCAGTTTCTGTCAATTTCTCCTGCTTTTTGATCTGTGACAATGGAAAAACTTAAATGATGTGCCTAGAAGGGAGAATCAGGGTGAATACTGAAGCAAAAATATGTCTGGTCAACTTAAGAGTGGAAGATTAAATGTCAAAGCCTTTTGACCCCTATTGTAAAATCCATACATATTTAAAGCATTAAATACTTTATTACTCATGGTAAATATCTTTTATTGATCAAATCAAATGTAAAGTTAAATGTATGCCAGAGAAAACTCAAAAAGTTAAGTTTTGTTTTTCTCTAATATCATTAAGTTGGGTTGATATTCTTAGCAGTGGACTTTGGAAGATTCATTACAGATAAGCCTTCTTCTTTGAATTACCAGTTAACAGGCATTTTAGGTTTAAAATTTGGATAAAGTAAATTATGTGATTGATTTTTTAATCCATAAGCATAGATTTGAATATAATTTAAATATATAAAATTACTTCTCTTGAGGTTTTTCATTTGTTTTGCCTTATTGGATACATCTTAGTACCCTCTAAAGTCTCATTAAGTAGCTAATTAGAATGTTTAAGTCTTCTATATCTTATTCAACATATCTTTTAGTAAAACAGTTGGCAATGTATTAATATAAAATATATTTAATTTATTTGCTCCTACTAAAGTGATCAAGACATTATATTTTAGAATGATGAGAATAATTATGTTATTTGAAATAATCAGTGAATAAACTCTATATAATGGAATCTGATATAAAGTACCCAATGTTAAAAAGAAAAAAATTAGCAACCCCAGAATATTCACCACGTTAAGTGAGCTGAATTTTTGTTCATCATCTTTGACCATTCTGATTCTGTTTATAGGAATTTATTATATGAGAATAATGCAAACTACAGAGAAAGGCATATGCATGTTCATCATGCTCTTATTTAAACCAACAGTATAGAAAATGCTATTTAGAAATATAGAAATGAATCCTATGACTGGAGTAGTTGTCAATTAATGACGGTAATTGTAATCCATGTGGTCATACAGATAAACATTTAAGCAATAGTTATTTTATAAAAGCAAGGCTACACGTAAATAATTATTATAACTATTAAAACACATAAATATGAGCAAAAATGAGAATAAAATAATCACAAAAAGGAAAAAACAGTGATTTTCAGGGAAGGAGGATTAGAGACAATTTCTCATCATATTTTTATACTTTTAGTGTATTTATTTTATTGTTTTGATAACTTAGAGGGAGAGAGAGATCTCGATTATTTGTCAAATTAAATTCTGCATTTTATAAATAGTAAAAAAATCTATTGAAACATACATGAGAAAATATATTTATTTTTAATCTCATATTAAATTTTCCAAATTAAAAAAGAAACTGCACTATAAGATTAATTGAAAGATTATCCATCGAACAGATGAATGACCAGCCAACCCCACACCCTTGCATATACGCACACTAGCGATTGAATCTTTCTTGTCTCAAAAGAATATGCAAAAATCATTTTAAAAGATATATCTTGAGCTCCATTTCCAGACATGATTGAAATATGGGGGAAACTGAATTAAAGTTCTTTTTACTGAATTTTTTTAACAAAGTCACTACACAAATGTGGCAGAATGCAAGGGAAAAGAGATATCAGCAGACTGCAGCTAAACATAATCACCCATTCATTCACACGTCCAATTATTCAACCAATACAAATTCACAGAGCAGTGATAATCTAGTAAGATTGGAGGTCAAATAAAATATTGATCAATATCTATTGAGTTTTTATTGAGTTCCACCTTGACAGAACAACACTTTTGGTTTTTCTAACACTCTTGATAGTCCAACACACAGGCTTTGTCTACTTATTTCTTCTTTTATTTTTTAATGTTTATGTACTTATTTAATTTATTTATTTATTTATTTTTGAGACAAAGTCTTGCACTGTCATGGAAGCTGGAATACAGTGGTCTGATCTTGGCTCACTGCAATCTCCTCCTCCAAGGTTCAAGTGATTCTCCTGCCTCAGTCTCCTGAGTAGCTGGCACCATGCCTGGCTAATTTTTTGTATGTTTAGTGGAGACAGGGTTTCACTATGTTGGCCAGGTTGGTCTCAAACACCTGACTTCGTGATCCACCCGCCTCGCCCTCCCAAAGTGCTGGAATTACAGGTGTAAGCCACCATGCCCAGCCCCTATTTCTTCTTTTAATTATCTGTTTAGCAGATATTTAATAAGCACCAGCTGTGTATAAGGGACTATTCTGAGTAACTGATATATTGCAGTGCAAAATAAAGGAATTGTATCTATCCTCAAGGAGTTTATGTTTTAATTGGAGGAGAATGAAAATGAATAACTGGTAAGTAATTAAATATAATATAGATGTTAGTTTGTACCGTATAGAACAGAAGGATGATGAAAAGATTGTAAGTGAGGTAGGCAGAGAATCATCAGGTAACATTTCTCTGAGGAAATGTTATTCGATCTAAGACTGGAAGACTTTTCTGCAATTCTATAAAAATATTAATCAAATAAAGCCATCTGGTCTTATAAAAGCATTTGAAATCACACATATATTAAATATATGAGTAGTTCACTTAGAGGTTACTGCACAATATATTCCAGGTCAGATAGGAAACTCACCTACATTTTTTACTGTGAAACATCAGACAATAATTATATAAAAGAAAAGTGGACATTCTTTTTTTTTAAATCTATAGATACTTAGTTCCTGAATAAATAAAAGGCAATTCTAAATTAAATATAGATTTGAAATTTCAAAACCAGATACTTACTACCAGCCAGAGTCTGGTATTACATTTCTTGTCACCTTTGTCGGGTCTTAATTGATGGTCTTTTAGGCCCTACTTACATTTGTGCTACCAGGCCATGTATTAATAATAAAAGTCAACTAATCTGCTCTATTTCCTAAATCAGTTCTTGAATTTCAGGATTTTTAAAATCCTTTTAACAGCTATTGAGTGTCCTGTGGGTGAGATTAGGGTCCTTGTAGAAGACGTCTTTAAATACCAAGAGACTCTATTATCCCTTTCTCACCCCATACTCGTGTATCACTAATCTCTTACATGTAAAATTAGGGGGGAATGAGAGAAAGAAAGAAAATCCCTTGGCTTGTGAATTATCAACATAATAGACATGGTGGCATTTCTTTTCTCCCCACTGAACTCCAATGACAGAGGGCTCCAAGTGTCTGTAACAATCTAGGGTATTTTATCCTCTAGTATGATATTTTTTTCTAAAAAGCAAATCTGTTTATCTGCTATGTGCTTACCTGAGCAAAGACAAAGGTAGAGAGTGATAATGAGAAAATAGTTGGGATGGTAGATGAATAGTCTCAACTCCCATAGTTCGGAGTAGCAGTGACAAGTGGACGAGTGAATTTCTTAAGGGTTAACTGGACCAAAGGAGTCACACTGCAAGCATTATTTATTTCATGCATTATTATTATTCCGTGTCTCCCAAAGACAACAAGCCTATCTCCGAGACTCAGGTCTAGATCCAACTGAACACATGAAACAGGCAAACCTAGAATAAAGTCAACTCCAGGCCTTAGCAAGTTTCTCCCTTATCCCATAGTCCTTCCTTCACAGCCCTCTATTCCTCTGTACCCCCAATTAGGCCAGCTCCTAGCCTCTGAGCCACCAGGGAGCTTTCTTTGTGGGGTAATTTATAGGGGTTCAAGTGTCACATAATGAAGATACTCTGAACTCTATTGTTCCATACAGTAGTTAAAATTACTCCCTCGTTTATGATACTAATCGGCGATGACAGGTCTTCTCTTCTTCATCATAAATGCAGGTTTTGAAGTAGATTGTCTCAGACAGCTACATACTCTAGTTTCTTTATGGGCTTCATTAAAGGCTACTGTCTTCACCTAGGATAGTATTCAAGATAGCTATACTTGAATAATGTTGCCATTCCCCATCCTAATTTATTATCTCCCAAAAGGGTCTTCAACAGCAAGTGGCCACAGGGCATACTACTGAAGGAGTACTACTGAGTGAAGGAGTGAGGGGTCGTACTGTGTATCTCATCTAAGACAGTGCAGTGATAGCCCTTTGAAGAATCTACACCAGATCCTCATGAGAGAGCTTTTGATAGTGCCGTGCACAGGCACTAATGGCCAGGTAACAGACAAAGCAGCAACAATTGATAGAGAAACAACTAAAGCATTAATTAAATGAGAGACGTCTGTTTCATTGCTACTCCTGTCCTAGAGTAACCATAAAATGAATCAGAGGAATGGTGATGAGATATCCCAGTGATCTTTCTAGTACTTCTCTCTTGACATCATGTTAGAGTGAAGTTTGGGAGGAGAATAAACACCCTATTACACCCCATTTCATCTCAGGGTCTTCAAGTCCCAAGTCAGTGTATAGACAGACAAGTGAAGGAGTGAAGATTACACATGAGAGTGACTGTTCAAGTAGACTTACTTTTTATTTATTTATTTATTTAGTTAGTTAAGATGGAGTCTCACTCTGTTGCCCAGACTGGAGTGCAGTGGCACAACCTCAGCTCACTCTAACCTCTGTCTCACGGATTCAAGCGATTCTCCTTTCTCAGCCTTCAGAGTAGCTGGGATTACAGGCGCCTGACACCATGCCTGGATAATTTTTTTTTTTATTTTTCAAAGAGACAGGGTTTCACCATGTTGGCCAAGCTGGTCTTGAACTCCTGACTTCAGGTGATCCACCCACCTAGGCCTCCCAAAGTGCTGGAATTATAGGCATGAGCCACCGCACTCAGCCTACAATGTATTTTTTGTGTCAAATGATTCAAAACTGTATATGATGGCTTTTATATTTTTAGAAAACATAAGAAGTATTTCATTGAATGCTCCTCAATAGGTATCTAATTTTCCACATTTTTTTTCAAAAAGGTCTAAACAGCTCTGATGTCAATCAGTTTCATGATATTCATAACAGACAAAATGTTTGGAAAGTGCTGAATGCCAAAATAATTATTTTAATTCTACACTGTATAAAGCAGATAATTTTATTCATTTGTTCTAAAGCAGAGTAGTAAAGAGTAATTGTAGTAATGTAATCAAGAAAGTGTTATTGTTTTTATTTTTCATCCTAGAGTCTTGTTTTTTATAAGATTAATTTGTTTAAGTTATACTGTTGGAGAATTACCCTCAGGTAATCATTGATTAGGTGTGGCATTTAATGTCACATTCCAACACTTTTCTCTGGCTGAAGTTTTCTCACTCTTTTACCTGCTTATTTACATTTCTAAAGTCTTCCCATACTTCAGGGTCTGACTCAAAAGCCACCTCATGCATAAAGCCCACTTCCCTCAACCCCAGAATTATTCAGTTTTGACTGGGAACATGGAGGGGAACATCACACACCACACACCTGGGCCTGTTGGGGTTGGGGAGGCTAGGAGAGGGAAAGCAGGGGGTGGAGGGATTGGGAAGGGATAGCATTAGGAGAAAATGAAGATGATGGGGTGATGGATGTAGATGTAGATGACAGTGTGATGGATGCAGCAAACAACCATGGCACGTGTATACCTATATAAAAACCTGCACGTTCTGCACATGTGCCCCAGAACTTGAAGTATAATAACAAAAAGAAAAGAAAAGAAAAGAAAAAAATAATCCTGAATCTTTTGGTTTCATTGGGTTCTGCTTTGGTAAGAACCCAGCTACACAGATATAAGATGAAATCAAGAGTTGATGTGATAGTTGTACAAACCTACCTGTGATAAATGGAACTATATGCATACAATGTAACAAAGTTAATTTCCTAGTGTTGGTACTGTACTCTAGTTATGCAAGAGGTAGCCATTCGGAAAAAACCAGCAAAGGGTACCTGGGACCTTTCTGTGCTATGTTTACAACTTCCTGTGTATCTATAATGATCGCAAAATAAAAAGTAAAGCATAAAAAAAGAAATAGTTAAATTCATAATATCAATGATTATTAGAATTACCATTTTGTGATTGCCTACTGTGATCCTGGAAAATGTATTTGACTTTCCTAAGTCTTAGTTTTCCTATTTGTATAAAGGGGATGATAATACATCTATGTTATCTACTTCAAAAGTTGTTACAGGAAATTATGACAATATACATAAAGCACTAAGCATGGTGCCAAAAAAATAAGAATAATAAACACCAAATGGGTGTTAGCTACTATTATAATGCAATGCTGCGTATAACAATCAACTGTTTCCTTTTACTTTCACTAAATAACTGGAGATTGTGATGCATTTTCTGTTTTTCTAAATTCCTTTTAGGTATGCCTGTTCCTAATAACCTTTCTGGAATTCACTGGTGGTTCAGCTACTAGTATCTAATAATTTCAACTTCCTCAAACAGAACATTTGATGTTTCTGTACTTCAACAAGTAGAGATAGTAGATGTCCATTAACTCTTTTCTAAAGTAAGTATAATTAGGTGCTGATTGGATGATGCACGAGTCCTCTTATTAATAAAGTGCATAAGAATCAGTGCAGATTTAGCACACAGTATCTGGTGGATGAAGCCTGTTTTCTTTTATGGAAGGAAAATGTGTTTATCTCGAAGGACATTTGAAAGTGATATACAAAATAATATCTGCACAGTTTATAAGTCCCTGTCTAGAATATGTAATTTATTTGAAATATATTAGTTATTTTTAGCATCATTACTTGACAAAATATGGCGGCTCTGTGTACACTTGTTTTGTTTTGTTTTGGCTGTAACAGAGGAAAGAGTTTGCATTATTCTTCTTCACAATAAGAAACTGAGTTTCAAGTTATCTTTAATTAGAAAAAGATTTTTATTACAAAAGAGAATTTAACTTTCCTGGAGGCCAGTGCAGCAGGGTTACTGGATGCAAGATACGGCCAGCACGACAAGATCTGAGAAGTCTGAGGGGAAACTTCACTAAAGAGCAAAAGTCTTCCTGGTCTAATGAGAAATTTGCAGTTCATATTTTGAAAAGGCTATTGAAGAAATAATCATTTAGAGAAAAGCGTCTATTTTAAAATAACTTTAAGTTCATAACTAAAACCAAGGACTTGCTGAAAATGTAGGGAAAGCTTTGAATAAGAAAGTGACAGCCCAGCTCGTATCTAAGAGTGTGGGGAAAAGATTAATATGTGACACTTAGATGACGTTCAGCAAAAACTAAATAAAAGAAAGATAACTGTTGAGAACTTCAATCAGGTGAGAAAAGAAGTTATTCTCTAAGCCACAGACAAAAAAAATTAATAAAAATAACTTAAGAACTGAAAATTTAATTCTAGAATATAAATAATAGAAAATAAAAATAAATTATGTTTAGTTTGTATTAAGGTGAATGACAAAAGTCTTCCTGACAAGGAGATGCTGTGGAAATACATATCAGACTGGCTCTTGTTTCAGGGTAAAGCTAAAAATAATTTTAAAGCTTCTCTAAGAATTTCCTAACCACAATCATATGGGTAGAAATCTTAATCCACTCTGTCTCATTCCTGCAACTACCCCCACCGAAACCAAGCAAAGCCTCCAAACAAAACTATAGTCCTAAATTGCTTTTAAATACAAGTTCCTAGAAGAAACAAACACCATTTATGGATGATTGCTTTTCAAATCCAGTCTTCAGAAAGTTGTCTTAGAGCAGTTTTTAAGAAATATGAATTAATAATGAAAGAAAACATATTTACAAGGAAAAAACACAAATATAAAATCATAACTGTAAAAACTGAAATGTTAAAATACTTTGATATAAAGTATAATTTTTAAAATAAAAGATACACCACAAAAAAACAAGTAACTATCAAAAGTTTGAAAAGGGATGGCGGTACACATTGAGATGAGCTGCTAAGATCCTTATTGAAGAAAAAACTCACTGCCCAGCAGTAGGGAAGGCAATTAGCAGCCAGTCTCCAGATCTCAGATCTTCCAAGGTCTTCATCAGCTTCAGAGAGCCCCTATACATGAAGTTATACCCTTCCAGAAACGTCCTGAAACTGATGTTAAAGGCAGGTGTGGGTATAAAGGCTTAGCTATTTCAGCCCTATGCAGGTTACTCTATCAGGCAATACTTGCTCCTGAACTCTCTAGAAAGGTTAGCTGAATTCTGGACAGGCCTGAATCCCAGTTCTCCCTTTGCTCAGTTCTGCTTCTTTGTTCTTTCTTTCACAGATAGTAATACATAGATAACATCCTGAATACCTAAAATCCATTTCAGTATTCACTTCCTGAGGACACAACCTACAACAGTGACGAAACATAACTGCAAAAATAAAAAGAAATTTTTGTAAGACACATACACAGTTATGGAATGAATTGTGTGCTCCCAAATTATGTTAAAACTCAATCCCCAAAGTGACTGTAGTTAGGGATAGAGCCTTTAAGGGGTCTTTAAGGTTCAATAAGGCCATAGTGATGGATCCTTAATCCTCTGGGACAGGTGACCTTAAGTAGAGGAATAGACACTAGAGAACTCTTTCTGTGTGCACTCAGAGAAAAGTCCATGTGAAGACAGAGAAGATAGCTGTCTACAAGCTAGAAAGCCAGCCCTCACTGGAAACCAAATTTTCAGGCACCATGATCATGGACTCCTAGCCTCCAGAACTATGCCAAAATAAATGTATTTTTAAGCCACCTAATCTATGATGTTTTGTCATGGCAACCTGAGCAGACTAATACATGTTTACATATAATTAAAGCTACAAACTTAACAAATAGGTGAAGTTGCCAATTAGGCAGGTCAAATAGGAAGCATGAAATAAGATTTTGGAAGTGAATTCAAATAAGTTCCTAATCAAAGTACTGTAAATGAACTAAACTATCCAATTACAAGACAAAAAATACCAGACAAATTATAGAATAAAAAAATAAAATTGGGCCATATCTATTAACAAGTATAATATTTAAGCAACATAAGGACACAGTGAAAGAAAGAGAATTTTGAGAATTTTGAGGTATTGGCTTTCCCTATCCAAATCACAAAACAAAACTGTTGTCCCCTTTGAACAACATGGGGTTTGGGGAACAACAATCCATTCAGTCAGAAATCCACCTATAAATTTTGACTCCCCTCAAACTAAACTAGTAATACCCTACTGTTGACCAGAAGCCTTACTGATAACCAGCTGATTGACACCTATGTTGTATGTAATATATTTTATATACTGTATCCTTACAATAAAGTAAGTTAGGGAAAAGTAAGCATGATTAAGGAAATGATAAGGAAGATCAATTTATTTACTATTACTATAGAAGTGAATCATCATAAAAGCCTTCATTTTGTCATCTTCACATTTAATAGGCTGAAGGGGGGAAAGAAGCAGAGGGATTAATCTTGCTGTTTTGTCTCAGTTGTAGCAGAGGCAGAAACTGAACCGACACAGTTCATACCCCTGTTGGTCAAGGGTCGACTGCATATTGAAACAGCCCAACTGCTGGACTTGAAACTTTTTTGAAGAATGTATTAAACTGCACACCCCAATTCCTTTTCATACACTCACTAGTGATCAAACTCTTAACCAAAATGACCCTTATTTAAGAATATGAGCTGTAAAAGACAATACATTCTAAGGAAGCCTTTCAGATACAAATCTTGGAAAAAACATGAAAAACAAGAGATTGAGATTCCTGTGGTGGAAGTAGAGGCTCTCTCTGAGTGTTCCTATGTCTAGCCAGCACTGGTTCAACTCCTCCTGTGGTGATGTGACATTGTTTTCCTTGACACTTGGTGTGCACTCCGTATTTCATGAATGTTATAGATAATTCACGTGCATCTAGACTATTAAAGTTATAAATGACAGTGAATAAAAGAAAGTAAAAATCACAATAATTATTAACATGAAAGTTCTGATGAAGCTGTAAAGTGTTCGTTTGTTAGTACTTCCAATTTTTACACATCATTTTAATTGTTCACCAGTAATAGCAACAACAAATTTTAAGGTAATTTATTAATATCTTCATTTCCACATAAATTATATGAATAGCAAATTATAATCAATGCCAAGGTGGGTTATTAGCAATATCAGTTACCGTATTTTATTAAAAGCGGATAGTGTCTTTTGGTTCATAGTACTGAGACTCCTTAAGAGAAACAAGGTTAATTTTGGTATTTATTTTTAATTTTTAAAACTTCCATAAATATGACCTATTATGGAAGTTAGGAATGCATTTGATTGCATTTGCTTCTAATTTTCAGTATAATTCTTCTGGTTGCTCTATTTATCTTAAAAAGTTATTTATTATATTAGTATATAGTTTCTAATGCCAAAATTACTTTCTGTCTTGCCAAAAAAAAAAAAGAAAAAAAAAAAAAAAAAAAAAGCTCAGTGAAAGATTTTTTAGAGCAGTAAAATAAGATTAAGTTTGAACCAAAAATGTAAAAACTTCTACAAGAAAATATAATTTTGCTCATGATGACCTTTTCTGAATATCTTAAAACTTTAAATTAGTGAAAAAAATTTTTAAAATAACCAAAGCCTAAATAAATATTTTAACCGAATCCTTGAATGTAAACAATTTTAAATTTTAATTACCTGTGTAATATGTAGCATAATTATTATGTTGTAAATTTCTGTACAGAAGCATCCTCTTTGTAAATTAATACCAATCATTGTTTAACAACAGTAAAAGTATGCAAATTCGATATTTTCAGCAAAAAGTATAGATGAGGATATAAAAATATTCATCTTGTTATAGTGTAGAATACTGAGGTGTTTTGTCTGCCTAATGTTTTATTGTAAAACTATACTGTAATTGCAACATAAATGTCTTAAATAATTAACATATGCTCTCATTTAACATTTTTCTAAGCCCTAACATGGTGTCATGTATTTGCTGTACTGAGCAGTGGGACCACAATAGAAAGTAAACACTAACTTCTTGTCATTGTAAATATAGTGTCAAAGTTATCATAAATGTCAAATATAGATCATTTGATAAAGTTATGAGCTGCTATTAATAGGAGAAATTAATATGAATAAAAAGAAAAACAGTCAAATAAATGGACTCAATGAACACTATTTTAACTACAATAACTACACACACTAAAATTGTCAATTAACTGGAGAGAATCTTGTCTTTACAGGGTAAACGTTATTTCAGGGTTACTAAATAGGCTTAGTTGATGAGTAAAATAACTTCTCTATAAAAACATTCTAAATAATAAATATAAAATGTATAATAAAAGTAGAAGATCAGCATTTTATAATCACTAATAAACTAGTAGGTTTAGTAATGCCTATCAATGGATGAATACAATAAATGAAAGGTGAAGGGAAAATCTTACAATTGGCAGAAATGGATGTCACCACTTCAACTCACTGATCAACTTAAACCTAACCAAAAGTGGGACGGCCAGGTTTTGTATATTCTCGATGTAATACAATATGAAGTATATGGTATCACTTATGAATTATTCTTGGCTAGTGGAACCTAAATCCAATTAGGCCTTTTAAAAAATGCCCATACTTGTAGAGATGAAAACTATAATAAGTATCTAACGGTAAAATGACATGCCATAATGCTAGGTATTTGTTGCAAAATAATTCAGTAAGAGAAAAGGAAAGAGGAAGGTGAGGAATTAAAACAGATGAAGCAACAGTCTTACTGAATTTAGGTGATAGGCATTTTGGAATTGATTCTATCAATCTCTCTAATTTACAGTATGTTTGAGATACTTTATCATTTAAAAAATCTGATGAGAACACTGAATAAAGGAAGCTATACTGTAGCACAAAGAATAGGTGGAATATGAGATTCCTTTTAGAAATAATGCAGGTGAGATTTCAGAAGAATGTTTAGGTAATGTCAAGTGAAAAGATTTTAGAAGTTCAACTGAAATTTATTAGTAAATTTCATTTGTGGTCAAAAATGAAATTAAATAAAATAGAATAAAATAAGCCTTTATCAGTGGTAATCATTGTGCTAAGTCTTGGAAATCCAATAAAATGACAATTACTTGGTTTCTACCTATGGAAAATGTATAATCTAAGCACTTCCTTGGAATGTAGAGATAAGGATTTGAGAGACTTTATCACAATAAACAGAGCTGAGAACTTTCTAGTCTTGTGTTTGTTTTTACATTTCACTGACTCTATGAGACAAATACTTATTTCAATAATCACTCAAAATATTGCTCGGTGCATTTGCCTTATTAGTCACTTTTTGTAATTATCCACTTTATAAGTTATAACTTTCTGATTTAGTTTTCTTTTTTATTCAGTGGTCAAAGAATACTTACCTATTATAATTCTTCAATGATAATGATGTCATCTCTTACATCACTTAACTATGCAGGTATAAAATGAACTCATGGTTTTCTGAAACAGACTTCACAAATTTCTTATTAAACAGAATAAAAAGAAATGGTATAAAAGTCTGAAGTAATAAAGGATGATCAAAATCAATCGTCCACTTTTAAGAATGAATTTTATTACACTTTTAGATACGGAAAGTTGTCTGACACTTAGGTACCTAATCACACTGAAAATTTCAGGATCTTCCTTGGTAGCAAGATAAAGTTGGCCATTGCATCGCCATTATAATAATTGCAGAAAGTAGGCTTCTGAGTGACACTTCATAAAGGACCAAGACTAGATTGGAATGGAAGGCAGAAACCCTAAAATGATATTCATGACCAAATTTTAAGTGCTGACATCATCTCAGATAAAATATCATGCAGAAAAGAGACTCAAACATTATTTTCATATGTACTGAGGTTTTTCCAAAACACTTAAATAAAACTGTTCAAACTATGGGCAAATCAGGAATCGTTAATTGCAAACAAGAAAGACTCAAGTGACGACAATTTTAAAGTAATAATATTTACTTCTATTTCAAAATAATCTGTAATTTTAAAAGGTATTACACTGAATGACCTTTGTATCATGTGACATTCTATAATACCTTTTTAATTCAATTTAAAAAACTTAAATAAAGGCCAGGCATGGTGGCTCAAGCCTGTTATCCAAGCACTTTAGGAGGTTAAGGCAGTTGAACTGCTTGAACCCAGGAATTCAAGACCTGCCTGGGCAACATGGCAAAATCCTGTTTATACAAAAAATACAAAAATTAGCTGGATGTGGTGGCACACTCCTGTAGTCCCAATTATTTTGGAGACTGAGACTAGAGGATAACTTGAGCCTGGAAAGTCAAGGCTTCAGTGACCTGAGATCACACCATTGCACTCTAGCTTGGGTGATAGAGTGAGACACTGACTTAAACAAACAAACTTAAATAGAAAACACACACACAATAAAATTTGTTATTAACATAAAAAGTGCACATTCCCACAGAAGTATAAAATATACCACATCCACTCAGTAAGGGGGAATAAAAAATCCCATCCACGAAGTGATTACATTTTAAAAGTCTGTGTTTTAAGCCATTCAAAACTTTAGCAACATTTATAATTAACTTCAAGTAAATTTTTCTGCGGCAAAGTACCCAGCATTTGAATTACATATGTGCTCTAAGGTTGTTGTTTCTGTTGTTTTTAAATTCACTCTAAAATTTTTATCCAAAATCTGTTGTAGAAATACTCAAGTGAAGACTAATGTTACATGGTAATGGAGATTCCCATAAGTTATTAAGAGCATTGTGTGTGTTTATAAAACTGCATTTATGGAATTTTATTTTCCAATTGATCTCTCTAGAACATTTTTCTATAGAGAGCCACATAATAACTATTGTAGGCTTTGTGGCCATATAGTTTCTGTTCTGTCACAGAAACTAGTGGCCACAACTAGTTCTAGTTCTGTCACAATTCAACCCTGCCATTGTAGAGTACATAGAAACAGGTACATAAATTAGAGTGCTACAAGAAAACTTTAGAATTATCAGAAAGCTTCATTTGCTCAGCTGGTTGTAGACTGCCAATTCTGCTCCAGAATAAAGAAGAATCATAGGATGGGGTCACAAATATGAAATACTTAAAGTTCCTCCCATGATGGAAGCTGGTTAAAACATTCAGATTCAAAGAAGTGAAATCACTGGGCATTTCACAGTTATCTCCACATGCTTTGATTTATAGCATAAAAAACTTTTCCTAGATTTAAGAAATAGAGTATAAAGCTTAAAAACAGACAGAACCATGTTTTCTATACAAAATTGTTTGTATGTGTGTGTATGTGCTAAAAATCCTTTGGGCCATAATTATTTAGTGACATTAACATTCATTTTTCAGGTGACCATATACTTGATTTGAATTCCAAATTTATTTGGTCAAATGTATAGTACCTGGTGACTCCACAAGGCAAGAGCAGCTATAGCATAACTGAATGCTATTTTACCTTGCCTCTAGGTTGTCTGACTGGAATAACTGCTGCCAATAGCATCTCTCTTAAAAATAGAGTCCCGCGAAGGTAGGAAAGAACAGTAAAGTCTCGCCATAACTAATACCTCTTATCCACAGTGTGTTTGTCGCCATTACCCCAAAACTAACACCATCATCCATATACTTATTTTTAGGTAATTGTGTATAAATGTTGGGATCTATTGATTCCTGATGGAATTTCATAATCAGTAAGATATGCATGTGAAAGGAAATTATTTTGGCACCTTGCTCTTATTAAAATTCATTTCTAGTTTTCTCATGGCTGGGAAAGCCTGACAATTATTATTATTTTCATTTATTTTAAAAATTATACATGCATAGAAAAAATAAGTTTGAAAATGAAAATGCACAAGAAAGAAATGATCTAAAGAAAACCTTAGAGAAAAAATGAAATAGTAAGAGACTATAAGATAATAGTTTCTCAACAAGTGTTTACTACACAGCTAAAAATGCCTGAACCCAGGAGGCGGAGGTTGTGGTGAGCCGAGATCGCGCCATTGCACTCCAGCCTGGGTAACAAGAGCGAAACTCCCTCTCAAAACAAAACAAACAAACAAACAAACAAAAAAAAAACAAAGGCAAACCGTTCAGGACATACGCATAGGCAAGGACTTCATGACTACACCAAAAGCATTAGCAACAAAAGCCAAAATAGACAAACGGGATCTAATTAAACTCCAGAGCTTCCGCACAGCAAAAGAAACAACCATTAGGGTGAACTGGCAACCAATAGAACGGGAAAAAATTTTTGCAATCTACCCATCTGACAAAGGGCTAATATCCAGAATCTACAAAGAACTAAAACAGATGTAAGAGAAAAAAAAAAAAAAAACCCATTCAAAAGTGGGTGAAGGATATGAGTGGACACTTTTTAAAAGAAGACATATATGAGGCCTTCAAATATATGAAAAAATGCTCATCATCACTGGTCATTAGAGAAATGCAAATCAAAGCCACATTGAGATACCATCTCACGCCAGTTAGAATGGTGATCATTAAAAAATCTGGAGACAACAGATGCTGGAGAGGATGAGCAGAAATAGGAACACTTTTACACTGTTGGTGAGAGCGTAAATTAGTTCAACCATTGTGGAAGACAGTGTGGCGATTCCTCAAGGATGTAGAAATACAAATCCCATTTAACCCAGCAATCCCATTACTGGATACATATTTAAAGGATTATAAATCATTCTATTATAAAGACACATGCACACATATGTTCACTGTGGCACTGTTTACAATAGCAAAGACCTGGAACCAACCTAGATGCCCATCGATGATAGACCGGACAAGGAAAATGTGGCACATATACACCATGGAATATTATGCCCCCATTAAAAACAATGAGTTCGTGTCCTTTGTAGGGACATGGATGAATCTGGAAACCATCATTCTCAGCAAACTGACACAAGCACAGAAAATCAAACACCGCATGTTCTCATTCATAAGAGGGTGTTGAAAAATGAGAACATGTGGACACAGGAAAGGGAGCATCACACACTGGGATCTGTTGGGGGGGACTAGGGGAGGGACAGCAGGGGATAGGGAGGTTGGAGAGGGATAACATGGGGAGAAATGCCATATATAGGTGACTGATGGGGATGGAGGCAGCAAACCACATTGCCATGTATGTACCTATACTACAATCCTGCATGTTCTGCACATGTATCCCAGAATCTAAAGTGCAATAAAATATATATTAAAAAATGCATTAAAAAAGCTAGAAAACAAACTGCAGAAGTATGACTATTACTCTTCACTTAATTTCGACTATTTCTACTATTCTTTAAGAGCTCCCACCTATATGCTAAGATTTGTCATAATTTCTGAGCCAATTCTGCTGAAAGCAGGAAGTATTTTGGCTCTCCTAATCCAATATGGGTTAGTACTAAATAAGCCTTTGAAAAGAGGACTTTCGGTGAGCAAAAATGACATCTTGGGTTACATAAAGTTTGTATGATCAAGGACATCCTCTGTTCTGATAAGAGTTATTGGACCCAAATACTTCAGTTTATTTTTTGCAATTTGTGACTCTCTCTCTATATATATTTCTTTTGTATTAATTTTGGGTTTATGGCCAACTATCTTGTTGAATATACATGAGTCTTCAAAAAGTTGCAATTCCAATTGTAAGGACTAGTGTCTGCCCTCTGAACAAAGAAAGCAATGCGCTGAGTTAGGGCTCTGCCTTTTGTAAAGAGAGATCTTAGTGCCCTCCTGTAGTTTCTCTGTTGGCTTTCCTTGAGTACTCCAGTGGATTACCTCAGACCTTGACACTGACTCTTTCTGAACTTTCTTAGACATTGTATCATTTTTGTACAACTGAGGTTTTTTTCTTCCATTTTGTCATGCAGGACAAAGTCCTGAGTTAGGAGTCAGGTCAATGACAACATTAGTCTTTGTTCCACTTCTCTCATGTCAAGTTTATCAAAAGATTTTAGGTTGAATAGAGAAAGACAAAACTTGAAATGATCTCCTTTGGTGAATAATTTGATTGAAATCTTATTATTGCTACTGAAAAATATCCAACTTAGGCATAAGAAGAACTTATAGGAAGATAACAGGAATTGCTCAAGTAATTAAAATGAAAGCTGCAAAAACAAAAGAAGGAAAGGGTGATGAGTGGTTACATAAGTGTATAAGTAGCTATTATTTCACATTACAATTAGATTAATGACATAATAATATTTATGTTGATTTAAGTCAAGAGCAATTACGCTAATTTGTAAGTGAAAGAAGAGAAAGAATTTGTAGTAGTGATATGAGCCTTAATTAATTGAATTTTCACAGACTAAGATTGTATATTCATAATCAAGGTCAGTGTTTGAAAAGGTAAAGATACAAATAGTCCTGTTTCTCCACATTGTTTATATTTGAACAAGTGAAAGGAATACTTAGAAACATGGATTGAACCTTATAGAAGACCTAATGAACCTAAACAGATAATTTTGCTTTAAATTTACGAATCAATGAGTAATCATTGATTACTACTCCAGAGATGTTTTTCATCATGAAAGATTATCTAACCAAGACTGTATTTTAAGCTGCTGTAAATGTGATGGTTTGGAGCACACAGAGAGAGACGACAGGGCAACCAGTCAGAAAGTTTCTGCAACACTTCAAGCAGAAATGGAGGTCAAACGTGGGTATTATCACTGGAATTTTTAAGATGCAAAGATAACTTGATGCCTCACTGAAACTTACTGAGTAAAGAAAAATAAAAAGAAGATCAAGGATGATTCTAGATTGGGTGAATGAAGAAATTGTTCTATAAACAGGAAACTGTGAATGACAAATTGATACTATTAGATAAATGTGATGAGCGTTGGAAAGCCTATGTTTAGTGTCATGGGCAATTCAGTTGAAACTGGAAAGGATGGCTTAACTGGAACTATGAAGACGAAGTATAACATTCCAAAACTTTGACATTGCATAAAGGCAGAAGTTTGAGAGGAAGAGTATGAAAGAGCCATTATTTATGACGGGTCAATATTCTAATTTTCTCCCTCAGCTACCACCTCTCAAGTTATAGAACATAGACTGCAGAAGAAATACAAGAAAGAAAATAAAACAAGAAATAACACAATTAAGCAAACAAAGAAGTAAATTCAGCAGCAAAGTTTTGAGGTTTGCATATATAATATAATTACACTCAATTTGATTTTAAAATATGCAATGAAAAGGGCAATATTTTATATAATTTCTATATTCCTTATAATATCTAATGTTGTGTCTTTTTACTAAATAAGTACTTTATCAGAAACTAATGAATTAAGGAAGTACAATTACATGTAGTTCTATTAATGCATAAAGATAATCGTGACAAATCAGCTTGCAATAAACAGTATAATTAAAAAGGAGATTATTTCTAACAATATTGTAATAATATTTGTAAATACATTAATGACTTTTCTAATACATCAACAATTTGAAGTTATGAATATAATAAAGCTTATAATATATAAAGCAATTATTATTCTTATTAATTAGCTACTAGTACAATAAAATTTCTAAGAAAGAAGCATAATTAAATTGAAAGCATTCTATTATTTTAAAGGATTTTAAAACTAAAATATCTTCATAGCCTTACCAGAGTAAACAAATGCTTTCCTCACCTTTAATTCAAAATTAAATCAGATTTATTTCCATTTAGCTAATTTAATGTTTTGTTTTCAAAACAGCTACAATAATTATGCTATATCTTCATCACTTGGCACAGTGATTAGCATATCATAGATAATGCTAAACAAATTTTATTGCAAAAATGAGTGAGTAAAGGAATAGAGAAATCAGTCAACTAATTTCTCAATATTAAATTTATTATCTACTATATATTTACAGTATGTCAGACCTCATGCTAAATAAAAATTTTACTTAATTATCATTAATTTATACATAGTTCTGTGAAATAAAGATCTCTCAAATAATGAAGAGAAGTTAGGAATTATTATGGAAATTTTTTGTAAGGTCTTCCAAGTAACACAACTGTATGTGGTACAAGAACCCTCTTCATTTCTTTTCAAAACCCTTTGCTATAAAGTGCTACCTTATATTACCTTTTCTTTCTCCCTCGAAGTATTCCTCTTTGTTTACTATTCATTTATTTTCTGAAGAGTCATGCTTAGATATCTAGATTTAAATTGTTAGTCTAATGTAAAAATTTATAATCATGTTTTCATTATAGTAATTCCCCCTCATCAAGTCATCTGATCTGCTAATGTTAGGTGGCTCATTGTCATTCAAAACAATGAGATTGGGCAAGTCAATTAAGGTTTCTGAGCCTGAACTTTTCCACTGGTAAATCTGAAGTATATTTGTTCAACCCATGTTCCCATACTCCCTAACTCAATTGTAATTCACCAGCATGAAAAAATACCAGAAAGGTGAAATACTATTTAATAAAAACACTTACTATGTTAATTTAATATGTTTTACTATAAGTTCAAATACACAGATTAAATCATATTAACTATAAATAGAAACATCTCATTTTATTGTACTCTGGTTCACTGTTCTTCACAGATACTGTCTTTTACAAATTGAAGGTGTGTGGCAACCCTGCATCTAGCAAGTCTACCAGTGCTATTTTTTTAAATCAACATATGTTTGCTTCATTTCCCTGTGACACATGTTAGTTATTCTCATATTTCAAAAACTTTTTATAATTATTATATCTATTATGATAATCTATGATCAGTGAACATTTATGTTACTATTATAATTGTTTTTAGATGCCACAAACCATGCCCGTATAAGACATCTTATTGAACAAATGTCATGTGTGTTCTGGCTGCACCATCTGCCAGACTGTCTTCCATTTCTCTCCCTCTACTCAGGCCTCTTTATTCCTTGAAATACAATATTCAAAATAGCTTAGTGAGGAAGCCATATGGAAAGCTGAGATAGGCCAAAAGCTAAACCTTTTGCTCCAAACAGCCACGTTGTAGATGCAAATAAAATGTTCATGAAGCGACATTCCAGTGAACATACAAACTGTAAGAAAACAAATCACCCTTATTGCTGATAAGGATAAGGTTTCGGTGGTCTGGATAGAAGATCAAACTATCCAAAACATTTCCTCTGGTGAAAGATTAATCTCGAGCAAGGCCTCAACTCTATTCAATTTTGTGATGGCTAGTGGAGATGAGGATGCCACAGAAGAAGAGTTTGAAGCTAGTAGAGGCTGCTTCATGAGGTTTAAGAAAAGAAGCCGTCCTCCTAACATAAAATTACAAGGTAAAGCAGTAAATGCTAGTGTAGAAGCTGCAGCGAGTTGTCTACAACAGTGGTCCCCCCACCTTTTGAGCACTAGGGCCCGGTTTTGTAGAAGACAATTTTTCCACAAACAGGGTGAAAGGGGTCTGGTTTCAGGATAAAACTGTTCTATCTCAGATCATCAGACATTAGATTCTCATGAGGAGTGCATACAACTCAATCCCTTGGATGGGCAGTTTACAATAGGGTTTGTACTCCTATGAGAATCTAATGCTGCCACTAATTTGACAGGAGGCAGAACTCAAGTGCTAATGTACTCTTGACTGCTGCTTACCTCCTGCTGTGCTGACTAGTTTCTAATATGCCATGGACTGGTACTGGTCCAGGGCCCAGGGGTTGGGGAACCCTGGTCTAGAGAATTTCAGGTAATTGATAAAGGTGGCTGCACTAAAAAATCCTTATTTTCAATGTAGACAAAATAGCCTTCTTTTGGGAGAAGATGACGTCTAGGGCTTTCATAGCTAGAAAGGAGAAGTCAATGCCTAGATGCAAACTTTTAAAAAACAGAACAGCTCTTCTGTTTAGGACAAAGCAGCTGAGGAATTTACCCTGAAGCCAGTGCTCATTCACCATTGCAAAAGTCTCATGGCCCTTAAGAATTTTGATAAATGCACTCTGCCTGTGCTCTATAAATGGAGCAACAAAATCTGCTGATAGCATGTCTGTTTGTAACATGGTGTACTGAATATTTTAAGCCCACTGTTGAGACCTACTGCTTAGAAAATAATATATTTCAAAATATTAGTGCTCACTGACAGTGTACCTTGTTAACCAAGAACTCTCATAAAAATGCATGAGATTAATGTTGTTTTCATGCCTTTCAACACAATATCCATTCTATAGCTATGGCTCAAGTAAGCTTGATTTTCAAGTCTTATTATTTAAGGAATACATTTCACAAGACTACAACTGCCAAATATGATTCCTCTGATGGATCTGGGAAAAATAAATTGAAAACCACCTGGAAAAGATTCACCATCTAGATTTCATTAAGAACATTTGTGATTGATGAGAGAACATCAAAATAGAAACATTAACAAGAGCTTGAAAGAAGTTTGTTGTCAAGCCTCATCGATGACTTTGATGTGTTCAAGACATCAGCGAAGGAAGGAACTGCAGAGGAGGTGGGAACAACAAGAGAACTAGAATCAGTGGGGTCTGAAGAGGTGACTGAATTATTGCAATCTTATGATAAAACTCAGGCAAATGAGGAGTTGCTTCTTATGGGTGAGCAAAGGAAATGGTTTCTTGAAATGAAATCCACGCATGGTGAAAATGATGTGAATATTGTTGAAATGACAATGAAGGATTTATAATATTACATAAACTTAGTAAAGCAGCAGCAGGATTTGAGAGAATTTTTTTCCAATTTGAAAAAAGGTCTACTACTGTTGCAGGACTTTGTCTTAGTTCAGCTAAACATGGGTTCCTTGTCATGTGGCCACAAAAATTTAGGCTCATAGATAATTTGAAGGGTGAGTAAGGCAGAGTTTAATTGGGGTAAAGGGAAAAACAAAAACAAAAACAAAAACAGGGACTCTCCACAATGCCAGAGTCCCTGCTGGTGTGCTTCTCCTCCTGCAGTTTGAATCCCAGGTACCACCCAGGAAGAGGATGGGCCAGGCTCCTTCCCCCTGCAAATGGCATGAACTTCTGTGGCCCCATCCCAGTGTGTAGGCCCTTCCCACCTGGCTGTCTCATTTGCCCCTCTAAAGATGTACATCTAAATGCCATTAGAGTGAGGATAAGGATAATCTATCTTAACTGCTTGCTGCTGAGGGAGAGCACTGTTTTAGGGTAAACAACAGCTAGAGCTCCCTCAGAGGCCTATCTAAGGTAAGGGTTCTGGCAGAACAGGCCATTGTCTGAGACTCCAGTTGCATGACCTGACCCTCTGGAATTTGATAACCTGAAGGCAAGAAGAGACAAACCACTACCCAGCACTTTCCTGCCCCACTTTAGTACCAATAACATTCAAACACATTAAATGCTAAGTGAAATGTGTATATTTACCAGTTTCTCTGTGTTTGCGTGTATGTGTGTATGTGTCTATTTTTTTCATGACAAGTCAGTTTCTAAAAGGAGACTTAATTTAGTTTGTTTTTACCAGTATTAATCTATTTACTCATCATGACCAAATTAGACTTCTATTGACAAAGAATAATCTTTTAGAACTAGAGTTTTTCTCCAAAGCCTGTGGCTGTGTTTTAGGGGCCTGTTTACTAAAAATAAGACATAATTTTAAGAGAAAATGATATCGGCAGTACTAGCTTAACTATTGTGCATCTTTCTGTGACTCTATAATTATTTTAAACTAAATCGTTTTTTAAAAGACTACCTTAATGAAATTACTACTATATTCCACTGTGTTAATTATTCACTTTATTCAATCTATTCAATTATTTAATTTTTTTTCTCATGGATTCTTGAAATGTATCCACAGCAGTTAAACTGCAACTATTTCTTTTTGTTCTTTGAATTCCTGCCTCATTTCAAAAACAAAAATAGTCACAATAATTAGTATTTATATAGAACATTTACTGGTTACCTTTCTTTAATACATTATTTTTTCTTCATATGATTATTTTAATAACTTGCTGATCTATTTCACCGATGACAAAACTGAGGCTAAGTTTAAAATGGGTCATGTGGAAAGTCACATAACCAGTACCATAGAGCAGCCAGGATTCAAATTTCTGTTTTCCAAATGTACATCCTTTCTCTTTTTCTCTGCAACACAATTGAAGGGTCTTTAGTGATCATTAAGGCCAAACAGCTCATTATAATGATGAAAAAAGCAAGGTTCAGAGAGGTCAACTGGCTTGCCACCAGGAGGCTTGAGGCATAGCGTGAACATCAACTAGTTGCCTTCAAGCCATTAATTGTAATAATTACTGCACTTGCAGCTTAGTTGCTATGTCCTAGCTCCTTTGATCTGAAAATAAACATGAATTAGTATGATGACAGTATAGCTATTTTTTCTTCCCCTGCTGTTTCTTAATCCATCTGCTTTCGCACAACTTTAATGCTCTCCTTTATGGATGAGAGCAAAGCGTCTTAGCATAAAGTCTCAGGAGATGTCTGTGGGACCAAAAGTCGAGAGATGTGGACAGTCAAAGAAAAAAATAAAGCAGGCAGAATTCAATGTTTTAAGAAGAAAAGTAAAAGTAAGTAAATAAATCCAGAAAGGTTAAGGGAGAAACACACCATAAGGTACAAAGGATGAGGTTCTTGAACTTGGTAGTAATATAATCAGACTTAATCTTTAGGAAAAGCATTCTATCAGTGGAGTGTAGAAAAAAAATTATTATAACTGAAGTGGGTAAAGAGTACAAGCCTCCCCCACCTGTGCTAACATCCAGGATGTAGTTGTCCCAATTAATATAGTAAAATGAAAATAAATAAGTACTCAACCTAGTAAACTGTAAGTATATTTTGAGTAGTATTTACTAAGAACAAAGTTGAATATCTTTCTGGTCCAAATATAAAAAGCATTTTAGTTGAATGCTTGATAGATATTCACACAAAGAACATTTATTTGAACTGAACTGTGCCCAGTAAAACCAAACACAGCAGTGAAAAGTAAAGGTTGAATTAATGTCAGTAACTTGAACAAGAATATGAACAGTAACTCAGCAGCATATATTTCTTTTTTAAATGTGAATATTCATTTCACACTGTCTGCTACCCTGTAGCTCATTATCTCACTTTTAGAATAGATGATTTTTATTGCAGGGTATATTTCTAAATCCCCTGGAATATTGAGATATTTGATAATTTTTACCATGCTTTTAAATAAATTTCATACTTATACATATTATTTGACTGTCTGAATTGGGGTCCTCAACCCCTAGGCCTCCTATCAGTACTGGTCCATGGCCTATTAGGAACCAGGCCACCTGGCAGGAGGTGAGCGGCAGGTGAGTAAGTGAAACTTCATTGATATTTATAGCCGCTCCCCAAGGCTCACATTCCTTAGTGCCCGAGTCTTGCCTTCTGTCAGATCAGGGACAGCATTAGATTTTCGTAGGAGTGTGAACCTTATTGTGAACCATGTGTCGAGGGACCTAGGTTTCGTGATCCTTATGAGAATCGAATGCCTGATGATCTGTCACTGTCTCCCATCACCCTCAGATGGGACTGTCTAGTTGCAGGAAGACAAGAGCAGGGCTCCCACTGATTCTACAATATGGTGAGTTTTATAATTATTTCATTACATATTACAAGGTAATAATAACAGAAATAAAGTGCACAATAAATGTAAGGTGCTTGAATCATCCCCAAGCCATCCCCTGACCTTGGCCCATGGAAAAACTGTCTTCCTGGAAACCAATCCCCAGTGCCAAAATGGTAGGGGACTGCTGCTCTAGACAACATTAAGTGATTCTTAAGAGCAATCAAAGTAAGCAGTAGAGTTTCTTCATCAGTTATTTAGTGTTACAATAATACTATATAACACAATAACTATAATAACTATATAAAAATGTTATGTAATATAATCATACCATTAAATGAATTATCCCAAAAGAAATAGCTTAAAACAGTAAGTATTTATGTAGCACATTTGGATAGTAGGTCGATAATTTAGGTTGAACTTTGAGACAGCTGTTCTGATCTCAAATGGGCTCCCACACACATTTAGTGTTTCGGTATCCATTGGCTCTCTGTCATCTGGCTGTTGCCTGGGTTGTTGCGGGTGACTAGGCCTCCTCCACCATGCTTACCTGACAATGGTCTCATGTTGAAACAAAGGAGAATGATCAAGTAAACTAAAATATACAAAAACCTTTATTACTTAAGCTTAGAACCAGTGCACTGATCACTTTCAACACATTCTAGCAGCCCATGTAAGTTATAATGAGTGAAGGGATGGAGGAACAGATTCCACCTCTTTAGTGAGATGTGGTACAAGTCATATGGTATAGGGTGTAGATTTAGTGCAATCTGTCATATACATAATGTATTGCAAGACAATATTTCAGTAAAATTAAATTTGACTTAGTGAAATAATTTATAGACTTTACTACTAAGTTAATACTGTTAAGAAAGTTTAATTTACATTAAAATTGCTTTGCTGTTTATAAAAATTCATAGAATTAAAGATAAAGAATTCCTTGTCATGCTAATTTATATCATCAGCTTTAAAAAGGCATTCACAGACATTTATTAACCACTTATGTGCACATTGTACTAAGTGTTGGGGGAAAAGTGTGAATAACAGAATCAAGGTAGTTCCTGCTTATGATAATTAGTTTTATCATAAGTTTTTACACAACCGTCATAGAAATTATAATAGAGTACATCTGATAGTGTCACTCAAAATCTTCCAAATATAGGCTGGGGTGTTTACAGAATTAAAAATAGAGACTGAATAGGTTATGCTGACTGTTAATCATTTGTCAGGATTTGAAACATATTTAGAATGGGGAGCAGGACACTCAAAGCTGATCGTACCATTAGGAAAAGGGCAGCATCAGCTGAATACCATACAGAATTTTAAAATTGTTTACATGTAAAGGATGTGGTTCCTCAGAATGTATTTCTAGCATAATCCACAAATTAAACCAGGAAGTTTGTTAAGCTATGTACTTTCTTTTTCCATAGTATTTGTCAATCAATACCAATTGTTGTATATCCTGGAACATCCATTGTATAGCCATTTAAAATTTGTAAATTATTTTTATACATATTTTTCTATTATGACCTTAACAAATTTTTAAGACAGACAAAACAGTAATTATTAGACATTTTTAGATAAACTTAATTTGGAGGGATTATCTGATTCGCCCTTGTTTCTCAACTTGTGCATGTCAGAATAAAGACATAAGTTCATGGTGCCTGACAGCTAATGTTCTGTGTTTATGACAGGCTAGCTTAGGTTTCCTTCTATAACAAATTGGGTTCCTAATCATATATGGTTTCCAATCATGCCACTTTGAGAATTCATGATAATTCTTGTGATTAATAATGGATAATCTACGTTTTCTCTGGCATACATACACATGAATTGTAAAAGGTATATTTTTGAGTTAAAGTCCAATTAAAATATTGTACAAGACCTAGCTTCTTTCAAAACCCTATGCAATTTAGGCAATACTCATTTATATGCAAGAAGTTGTTTAAAGGCTTACTGTTCCAGGAAAAATCACGTAATTATTTGCGACATCAATTTCTTACTAATGTGTTCTGATGAGTACCATGAAGCCTTTCTGAAAACCATTCTTGTACAATATCAAAGTAAGGTGCTAAATTCTAGTACAGGTTCATAAAGGAAGTTTTTAGAAGCAGTTATCTGACTCTCACACACTTCAGTTAGGTCAAGAATACAAAAATATATACAAGGTGGATCAAGGTATATAGGTCAGAGGAGGGCTTCTTTGGAGGAAGCTGTGCTTTGTATGGAAATATCTGCACCTTTTCTTAAGTCCAATGGAAACAAAAGAGTCTACAACTGGATCATCTGGAGAGCCTAGAATATGTTACTTGCACTTAGAAAAGACTCAGGACCTGTGTTTTTGATTGTATACCTGAGAAAGCCAAAGCAGGTAATGGCAGAGCAAAAAATAGAAGGAGCAGGATTCTATATTTAAAAAGTAACGGGCCGGGTGCGGTGGCTCAAGCCTGTAATCCCAGCACTTTGGGAGGCCGAGGCGGGTGGATCACGAAGTCAAGAGATCGAGACCATCCTGGTCAACATGGCGAAACCCCGTCTCAACTAAAAATACAAAAAAATCAGCTGGGCATGGTGGTGCGTGCCTGTAATCCCAGCTCCTAAGGAGGCTGAGGTAGGAGAATTGCATGAACCCAGGAGGCGGAGGTTGCGGTGAGCCGAGATCGCACACCAGCCTAGGTAACAAGAGCGAAACTCCATTTCAAAAAAAAAAAAGGTAACTACACTTTCAACATCAGGGAGGGCCAGAAATATGGGCTGGGTGGGAGTGAAAGTTGGCAGTCATTTTAAATATTACTTAATAATGTAGCTAGGGAAAAAAAAAATGGAACCCAAGTAGGGAAAGACAGATAGAGCCCCACATAAAATCTATTTTATTGCATTCTATATCAAATGTTTTTCAACATTAATATAATTACTTATATAATTTCTAATCATAGTGTAATTTTCTTTAATATTGTTTTATGAAATTCAACATGACATTGTTTTTTTCTCATACTTCAGAATTTTACATTTTGTATTATAAATGGATGCATATTATTGTATGTGTTATTATATAGATGATTGTTTACCTGTGCCTGAAAATTTAAGTAGGTTCCTATTATTTTGGTTTAGGTTCTTTTTTATTTGTTTTTTTTATTTTTATTTTTTTTTATTTTGCTGCTTTAAATAATACTGATATTAACATACTTATTCATATAGCTATTTCTAACTTTTAAAACTCTTTTTCTTCAACTTTGTGAAATGTTTGCTATGTGTCAGTTCATATAACGGAATATGGTAAAGCATATACTTTGCTTATGACTACAAGCTATGGTGTTGCAAAGTACTTTTTATCCTTACGTAGTTGTAATGTGAGTGCTTTATGGTAGTGGCAAAACTTGTAGCAATTTCTTACTGATTTTAGTTATAATTATTTTTCCCTTAATAGTTTATATGCTGATAAAATCCTCACTCTACATTTGAGTATTACATGCAGTCAGGCAAACCAAAACACATATTATATTTGTATTTCAAATACAAAAACAAAGATATATATCAGATTATGCTATGCATCTAGAAAATATAAGAATATTGACTACAAAAACTATAGAAAGTTTATTAATTTAAATTATATAAACTTTCTATGCAAAAAACATAGTGTCATTCTTTTCTTCTTGACCATTTTAAAATTTCATTTGTATTTTCAAAATGAATGCCCATAATTTACATAAAATATATTTACATGCATATAATTATACATATGTTCAAGCACATAGGCATATAAATATACATGTGTTCAAACATATATGTTTATATTGTTATGTGAGGGGCATGCAATTTATGGCATTAACATTATTTTTCATCTTAAGAAATAGCATTTTTTGTCACACTTTACCAACAAGATTTCTTTTTTACGTTTTTTTTCTTTTTTTTGAGAGGGAGTCTCATCCTATCGCCCAGGCTGGAGTGTAATGGCAGGATCATGGCTTATTGCAACCTCGCCTCCCAGTTTCAAATGCTTCTCTTGCCTCAACCTCCTGAGTAGCTAGGATTACAGGTGCTTGCCATCACACCCAGCTATTTTTTTTTTTTTTAAGTAGAAACAGGGTTTCACCCTGTTGGTCAGGCTGATCTTGAACTCCTGATTTTGTTGTCCACTTGCCTTGGATTCCCAAAATGTTGGGATTACAGGCATAAGCCACCACACCCAGCCACCAACTAGATTTTTTTCAAGAAAAGGAACTGAGCTTAAAGAGGAAAAAGAAGAAATTTTACTACAATGTATGTTGGAATTCTTACTATCAACACCATGTTTTATCAAAATACATTCCTATTAATGAGCAATTATCCAGTCAAAGCCTAAGAAAGATGAACTATTCCCTATGTATTTTTTTCTGTTTTTGTGATGCTGTATAACAGATGGAGTTTTATGTCATGGTGCATTAGTATACTGTTAAATTTTAATTTCAATTAATGATCTTTATACTTTTATGCACATGAGGGATATTTTAGGCATTCATTTCCCTTCTAATTAGCTTTTATTGCTGAATTCATTCTGAATCAGGAAGTCATTAAATGCTAAAACATTCACAGCTGAATTTACTTATCTCCTAATAAAATAAATTAGTCCTTTGAACAAAGAAATCTAAAGTTTTTATTTAATCAACCTAGATGTGAATTGGGTACACACACACTTACAAACACACACACATATACACATACACATATATACATAATATTTTCCTGAATAGAATCCTGATCATTCTATGGCTATTGTCTGGCAATAGCCATATAGAATTCATTGGATACTAATTAGCTATCATTTCCTATGTTTTTGTATGTTTCAAGAACATCTCAATGTTCTCTGAAAATATAATGCACTGTCATAACTTTGAGACTTTGTTTTCCTGTGTGAGAAAGTATTTCTCTTCTTTTTTTCTGTAGCCAACTTCTAAGATTAAAGAATCCAGATCCAGTTTTAACAATTTTTAAATGTGCAAACTTGACATCAAAACAAAACTATTATGTTAAAGATTTGATGCTGTAAATCTCTTAAATTTCTAAAACTTATTGCAGGAAGTAAAATGCCAGAAGAGTCAAAGATAAGTTAAACCAAAAACAAGTTACTTAAAAATTAAATTTATGAAACTATTTAAGTGGAATAACGTAGCATCTCTTTAAATAAAATAAGCACGGTGCCTCATGCCTGTAATCTCAGCACTTTGGGAGGCTGAGACAGGCAGATCACTTGAAGTCAAGAGTTCAAGATCAGCCTGACCAACATGGTGAAACCCTGTCTCTACTAAAAATACAAAAATTAGCTGGGCATGGTGGCATGCATCTGTAGTCTCAGTTACTTGGGAGTCTGAGGCAGGAGAATCACTTGAACCTGGGAGTTGGAGGTTGCATTGAGCTGAGATAGGCCACTGTACTCCAGCCTGGGCAACAGAGTACGACTCTGCCTCAAAACAAAGAAAACCAAGCAAAACAAAACAAAAGCACTCCAACTACGCTCGTCAAATTTTCCTATGTAGCATCTTGGGCCATTTGTTCTTTTCCAAAAAAGCAGGTTTGTAGTTCAAAATAGAAATAATAAGGAAAATTTGTTTTTATTTACTTTTCAAAACTACATTTCTTGGACCCAAATAATAAAATTTGAATTAAACTTTGTAAGAATTTACACTTAAAAAGATCTACTCAATTGATTTAAATGTTCAGTCACGTTTAGAAACCAGTTTTCCCGGACAAGATTTAATAAACAAATAATAAATACCTAGTCATTAAAAGCTAATCAGCCCATAAATAAATTTCCAAAGATGTGCTCCTATATGGTTTAGATTATTTCAAGAGATTTAATTGTTTAATTTTCTAAACATTGTTTCAAATTATATAGTATATTACTTTTCTTTTTATTCCTTAAATATTCATTGAACATTTATATTATAGTTCCAGGCTTTTATGGTATTAAAATCACAACTGCCCTGGAATCTTATACTCTAGAACAAGTGTATAGAAGGCAAAGGCTATCAGAATAGCATTTAAAATGCTTTGTGATTAGTCAAAATTATTAATTCTATTCAGCAGATATTCCTTGAGTTACTTCTTAACTGTCTCTCTGTACTGAGTGTTACATAGATAGGAGATTCTAAGACAGTCATTTGTTAGTTTTTGCATTACTATAAAGAAATAGCTGAAGCGGGGTAATTTACAAAGAAATGAGGTTTTAGTTTGACTCATGAATCTGTAGCTACACAGGAAGCACAGTACCAACATTTTTTTTCTAGTGTTGGCCTCAGGAAGCTTCCAACCAGGGCAGAAAGCAATGGGAGCTGGCATATCACATGGTGAGAGCCAGAATGAGAGAGAGAGAAGAGGTGCCATTCACTTTAAAACAACCAGATCTTGAGTTAACTCCGAGCAAGAACTCACCAATCACTGAAGGGATGACACTAAACCATGACACTAAACCATTCATGAAGGTTTAGTGTCATGATCCCCCCATGATCCAATCACCTCCCACAAAGCCCCACATTCAGCACTGGGAATCATAGGAGATTTGGATGGAACAAAGAGCCTAACCTTATCAGTCTTAAGGATCCCATCCCCAGCAGTTTATAGCCACAAAGCAATTTCAATAAAGTGAGCTAAGGGTTTTGATAAGGGAAAGTATAAAGTATCATTATAAGTGATAGCAATCAGGCAGGAAATTCAAACATAGAAGATAGCTGTGGTTGTCAATTCTGACTGCATGCAGAGCAACCCAGAATGCTTTCAGTAACCTCAATGACCAGTGTCTGTAACCCAGATCCATTAAATCACAATCTTTTCTTTTAGGATCCAGGTATTAGTATTTATTGAAGTTCTCAAGTGTTTTCAACCTGCAGCCAATCAGAAAATCTATTGGATAGAGTAGACATTCTAGAAGATAGTATTTTTTGTCTGATTGTTCACATAAATAGTAGTTAGTTAAACTAAGGGAAAAAGTGAAGTCAGTTGGGGGCAGAGGATCAGGATGTTTTCCAGGAAGAAGAAAAATTTTACATAAAATTGAAAATTCTTTCAATTTTAAAATTGAAAGATATCAATAAAATTTAATGCAATAAAGATGATTTCATGATAGAATAAAAGAAAAGAAACTATAGGATCTGTTAAATTACGTTGAAGCAAAATATTTAAATTTGTCTCAAAGGTAGAGATTCTCAAATATTTCTGTGCTTAAGAAACACTTAGGAATCTTTCTAACAACATGATTTTCTGGGCCCCCTGTCCCAGAGATTACAATTCCTTAGGTCTGTAGTGAAAAACAGAAATATTTATTTTAAATAAATACTCTTACATTATTTTGATATAAGTCGTTTAACGACAATTTAGGGAAACAAGAAGGTGATACAATTCAGATTTGCTATTTGGAAATATTCTTATGGGGTAGAAAATGGATTTGAGAGGCTCAGTGCTAGTCTCAGGGATACCAATGTGTCCCTAGGGTTTGTTGCAATAGCATAAGCAAAAGGGGACTGAAGAGAGGATTTTGATTGGTGGCAATGGAGACGAAGAACATTTTACTTTTTTGGTGATATTTTAAAATCTTTATTCATATTTTATGTTTCTAATGTGAATTGATCTGTTTTTTGAAAGTTGAAGCAATGTAAATAATAAAACATTTTCATTGGTGTTATCTCTTATTTGTTGTTTTCACCTTTTTATGAACTACATGTTCAATTGATTTGTTTTCTCTTAAGGCCAACTCTTTAATTATCTAAGGGCCAATTGTCTTGCTAATTGATTATCAGTTCCTTTGCTGCTTATATGTCAGTAGTCCTCAGAATTTGTAAAGTTGGTTAGACACGGAAGAAAAATATATGTATTGCACTTTAACAAGCTTGACATGTTTGCTCTCTCTTATGCCTTAACCTTACACATTAAATAGATAGAATGCCAAATGGTATTTATTGTTTTTGTTTAATTAAAACTAAAATGTTAATTATCACACACAGCATTTAATTCTAAGAAGTAATTTTTAAGTAAGTTTAAATTTTATTCTCTACCTATCTGTATTATTTCATTTCATGATGCTGATAAAGACATACTTGAGATTGGGTAAATTTATAAAGAAAAAGATGTTTAATGGATTTACAGTTCCTCATGGCTGGGGAGGCCACACGATCATGGTAGAAGGTGAAAGTCACATCTTCTGTGGTGGCAGGCAAGAGATAATAACAATCAAGTGAAAGGGGTTTCCCCTAAGTTCTTGTGAGATTTACTACCATGAGAACAGTATGGGGGAAACTGTCCCCGTGATTCAATTATCTCCCTCGGGGTTCCTCCCGAAGCACACGGGAATTATGAGAGTTACAATTCAAGATGAGATTTGGGTGGGGACACAGCCAAACCATATCACTATCTGAACACCCATCTTAGTTTTGCATCAAGCATTTAATGTTCTTAAAATTAGTGTTTAAATGGACAACACATGATGTGAGCCCTCAATTTCTTTGTAGAACAAATGATGATAAATATGTTGTTGAATACCTCATTTGTAAGAGGTAGTTTTCTTGTATCTGACAAAAGAAAAACACCTCAGAGCAATTTGTGTTCTGTGAGGTCTACAAAATGCATCAGGCCCAGCGAGATAAGACTACGGGACTTCAGCCACTCCTCCCACTCACAAGCCTGGGATCAACTGTTTAAAGACATTTTGTTTCTTTCTAATTGCCTCACCCATTTTCTTCATAATCCTCGAATTTGTGATACGAAAAATATGTATAGTCAATCATTAGCTTATGTTATTGTGATATAAATTCTGGTAAATAACTTAGGAACTGCCTCTTCTTTTACTGTAAAAACCTCCATTCAACTGCTGCAATTAGAGTGTATATTCTAAGTTACCTGAGCTTATGCTCCTGGTTTGCAATTGAGCAATTAAAAAAAAAATTCTAAGTCCCCCAACCAACTGGATGGAATATCTCTTGCTCAAGGAGATACCAGAACAACCTTAAAAACAGAGTTTCTGACCATGACAGGATATATTGGCCTGCCCCTTTCTTAATAACCTTTAACCAGAAGTGTTTCCTAAGGAGTGAGCAGAAACCAGCTCTGGAAAACAAGAAATAGATGATTCATTCCTTCATCGCCTTAAACCAATCATCTAAGGCTGAGGCTGGATCCCCTCTCCTTCTCTGCAGTTTGGATGTGACAGCTCACTGGTTTCACAAGGCATTCATTCCTAAAAACTGACCACCATCTCAGGACTGGTTTTGGCTGGCTCAAAGAGCAGGTGCAGTGAGAAATTTTGTGTTCTCTGCATCACCTTTTGATGTCAGAGGGCTGAAAATTCCACCCTTGAATTCTGCTAATGCTGTCAGCTTTTGAACATGTAACACTTGAAGAGGCATGAAGCTCAATTACCTGCATGTTTCTCCTTTTATAAATATTCATGACTTCTTCTATAGTTTCTTGAATGTGTATACTTAGCAAACCTGGTCAGCATACATTTCTGTCTTTTCCTTCCCTCTCTTGAAGTGCTTGCTCCTGGCATCTACCAGAGGCTGTGTTTCCCAGCTTGCTGGATGGCCAACCTGCAGGCTGCTATCCTTTATGAGAAATAAAGCTCTCCTTTCCAAATTTATGATCCTTATGATTGTTCAGTTGAACAATTTTCAAGCTTGATCCCAATAAATTATTTACTTGTATTAATTTGGCGTCAGCTTTTTTTCTTTTAGGTCAACATATCTAATACTATATATAATAAAATTTTAGTACAGAGAAAGTGTAAAACAACTAATAAAATGAGAATTTTTGCTTAGCTATTTATTTATTTATTTTATTTTATCATATTTTTTTTCCTGAGACTAAGAGAGATTGAGTGCGGTCAGGGTGGCATGGTCATGAACCAGTTTTCGTTTTTTTTTTTTTTTTTTTTCCTTTTTTTTTTTTTTTTTTTTTTTTTTTTTTTTTTTTTTTTTCCATCTCCAAAGATGATAACCTATTTCTCCATGTCTGAATGAACTTTTACTTACTGTGTCTTTAATGGTAAAGATTCTGTGCTAGCTGCAATTTATTTTGACTTTGGTCCTCCCAATGATTTCTAGAAATTATTGAATTGTACTTGCATACTTATCTTTGAGATGTCCCTGTAACTAATTTTCTTAAAAAAGTTCACACCTTATTCAAATAATCTACCGAGTGATTCTTTTATATTTTATTTCCATAGGTATAGTTTTTCTTTGCTCTTATTATTACCTCTTAGAAACTGCCAGTTTCCAATTTTGCTATAGACTTCCTGACAATGGGTTCTTTCTTACTAGTTGTATGAGCTTGCTGATGCATATGTTTTTAAAGTCCATTTTCTTGGTTCTTTTATTCCCTTCCAGTTCATGATCATTATCTCCTAAATTGCCTTCCACTATTACCTTTTCAGCATATAAAATATAGGTAATGAAAAATGTTGCTGTAACATTTGGTCATCTATTTTGAAATGTAGGATCTTTAGAAATGTTTTAAAAGCTAAAAGTATTCTTCCGTTTGTAATTTGACATTTTTTTTCTTAAACTGGTTCAAAATATGTCCAAATGATTTAAAGATGATCCACTTACTTGGCAACATGTTTCTTTGGGTGCCTTAACTTGCTGAAATAATCACCTTATTTGGGACTTTTTAGGAAAGCTGTTTAATCTAGGTTGAATATTTCAATATGTTTTAAAAAATCTTTCTAAATGTCCCCATATATCTGTTTTGGGTCAGTGTTCCTCTTCAATTTTATTCTGTTTTCCTGTTAGAAATCTTCCTGTGTTTATCAACCAGTTTTATCATTTTTTAGTATTTAGATATAAATGTTATTCACTATAACCTTTACACAGTTTATAGTGTAATAACACTTTAAAAAAGTTTATATTGATCTGGCTATTGATAATGACAAACTAACAGGTAACAGATGCGGTTTATTTATGGTGTTTTGAAAAGTGAAACCCATTTTCTGTAAGTTTGGATTTTAAACTGTGAAAATCTTTCAGAAATCACCTACTTAAGAAAACCATTTGCTACATGTGCGTTACTTCCTAAGTACTTGTATTTTTTCTCATGTCAAAAACATGCCTGCACATCAGCATAACTTTATACAGTCAATGACAGACTTTATTTTCAAAAACTGCCATATGTTTGTGAAAGAATTATGAGTCAAAATATGAAATTGCAGCAAATTTAGTTTTAAGGAATCTTAATTGGCTTTTATTCATGCTTCCAGAATTGGGCAACATCTCACTCCATAAAAGAGAACAAGTACTCCAATGATCCAAACAGAAGTTGGCTTTACAGGCAGAAAAAAGCTGAAGAAAAGAGACACAAACAACAAAAGCCAAGTCATCAGTTTTGGTTACTTTTCTCATAGGATTAGAACAAAGGAGATTTCCTTGTTACAGTCGCTCAAGTTGACTAGAATCTCCTGTTTTAAAAATTGGTCCATTTCGAAGTTCAGTTTGATTACCTGGCAAGTAGCACAAGGTTAGTCCTCTGGTTCAGTTTAGTCTGCTAAGGCCCAGTGTAAAGAAGTAGTCTAAAACAATGACCTCCCATAACTTTCTTTATTATGAAGTTAAAGATAGGAATCTTGAAATAAACTTTTAATTATTTTCTTAAATTAAAAATAATATTTGTTATGAAAAATATTACTTTGGGTAACATTAACATGATTACTTGGGTATTTTAGGTTTAAATAAATTATTGGAAATGGGACAATGTTAAATATAATCCAAGCAACATGTTTCTGGAAAGCAGCAATAGTTAAGAGAGAAAACTTCTCACCCAACCCTTCGTCTTCTGCACAGTGGCTTACCACAAAGAACCAACCCTCTTCATATGACTTAGATAGCATTTACTTACGTCCCTTTTTTATGTATGTCAAGGCCAGACACACATCCTGCAAATTACTGTTCTTTGTTTTATAAATAGTTAGCTGAGCTGTTGATACGCCTTAGTTCAATCTGGACAAAATATCTGCTGACTTGACCAAACTTTGCTCAGCCTTCTCTTCTTCCCCCAGGCCCCTGAACTTGACCACTCTTGATCTAAGCCAGCATCAGAATATAAAACAACCCCTCCAGAAAGCCCCCCCAAGAATTCGCTGACTACAAAGCCATTGTCTGGTCAAAAAATTGATCACATCACCTACCCAATCCCACACTAGGATTCTTTTTAGCCTGTTTTCTCTGCCTGATCTTGGAAATACTTATAGTCTCACAGTTGGAGGATGGATGGTTCTATTGCCACAGTTCACCTCCCCTAATTCAATAGTTGCCATTCCCTCGTTGCAGTAATCTTTTAGAATAAAGTTTCTCCTTACATAAGTCCAAAGTTCAGATTTGTTTTTATTTGATAAACCTAACAACGAGAGATATAAGAGATTCTTGCTTAAATGGACTCATGTTTGAGCCCAACATGTGGACATAGATATTTGTTAACTCTGTAAACTGATTTTGTGAGCTAGAGAGACTGTATGTGCATAAATATGTATGTGTGTTGGGGGGGGGACGTGTGTGTATGTTTGTGTATGTGTGTGGAAACCAGACACTTTATTTCTAAATAAATGCTGGTAAAATACATTATAAAATATAGTGAAGGAAATAAGGTAGTTATATAATTACATAAGATATTGGTTTCTGTTTATAATGTTATTTTCTTAACTTAGTTAAAATAATTATTTATATGATTTGAAGAGAATGTGTGACTCAAGTACAAAGTGAAAAATTGTGAATATTCAATTAAGAAAGGGAAAGGACAGAAAAGAACAGCTAAAGATCCAGACTTTCAGAAGCCCATAGAATATTGGAAAGACAAATTAAGTAAACAAGTGCTTACAGTAAATTATAATTAAATGGAAATATATAATAATCGAAGTTTTGTAGATTATTGAGACGGGTTTTGATATTTTATAACTCAAGGGAGAGTTAGGACAGGTGGTATTGATATATTAGAAAAAAAATTAACAAAGTAGGAAAAGGGAAGGAGAGATTGCAGGAAAGGCATTCAAGGCTCATGGAAATCCTGTCTAAAAATATTTGCCTGAGGAAAGATCGAGAAATTGTGCTCCTGTTTACTTCAATATACTTTCTCTATTGTCCAACTACACAGAAAGTAGTTTCAGAAAAGCTAATCCCTAGCACTATGAAAAGCACCTTTATTGTTTATAATTAAATATGTTTATAGATTATATTTTGTTTAGGTAAAATTTACATTCAGCAAAATGCCAAAATCTCAAAACATTCTATTAGAATAATTTAAACAAATACATACATCTGCACAGTATGATTCTTATTAATATAAAAAACACTTTCATAAAGTTCCTGAAAGCATTCTCCTGCCCCTCTCCATTCAATTATTCCCAGATGTAGTATCTTTTTAGAAAATTTTGATCATACATCAGTTTTATCAGTACTACAACTTCATATAAATGGAATTATAAAGCATTATATTGCATGCCCCACTTCTTTTGCTCAATATGGTGATATAATGCCTGAGATTTCCATAAATGCTTTTGCATATATTAGTAGTACTTTCTGTCTTGTTAAATAATACTGAATTAATATAGGATATGTAGTATTCTATAGAATGTCATATATCTAAATATGTTCATATATTTTCTTTCTCATGAATATTTGCTTTGTTCCAGTGTAAGGAAGCTATGAATAAATTTGCTGTGATTATGGGTGTACAAGTCATTTTGTGGACATATTTTCTTGATGAATGTCTAGAAGTACAATTGTTAGGTCACATTGAGTCCTATTTAACATTATAATATGTTGCCAGAAGTTTTTCCTACTTGATTGTACAATTTACACTACGATTAGCAATGTATATGAGGGCCAGTTTGTCAACATTATTAAGAAAATTGATGTAAACCTGTATAATTATAGCCATCCAAGTGGGTATGAAATTCAATATTAATGAGTTTTAAATTTTCATTTCCTTGAAAACAGATGACATTGGGCCTTTTCTTGTGGGGTTTCTTTTTGGGTTTTCTTGCATTTTTCTTTGTGTAATATCTCCTTCACAATATTGCCTACTTTTTATTAGTCATATATCTTTTAATTTTTGTCATAATAGTTGTTTACATATTTGAGTACAAATTCTTTATCAAATACTTGAAACTATTTTCTCAGTTCGTGGATTGACTTTTTAACAGTGATTTTCAAAGCACTATTTTTTTTAATTTTGATAAAGCTGAACATTTTTTTTAGATTATTGTTTTCTTTGTTCTAAGAGTTCCTTGCTTAGTTTGAAAGATACATAACAATCATATTTGTAAAAAAGATTCTTTTTGAGTTAGGTTTGGCAAAATGTGTCTCTTTTCTATTTCCCTCACTTAGTTCCTTAGTACAAAAGTAGCAATAGGTAATATGTGAACACAGAGTTATGGTTTGTTTCAATAAATACTTTATTTACAAAGATTTACTTTACCTTAGTGCTTCAAAGGTTTTTCTGATAATCATTCATTTAAAAAATGTTGATTATGTATATAAAAAAAGCACAACATCACTGATTATTAGAGAAATACAAATCAAAACCACAATGAGATACCATCTCACAACAGTCAGAATGGCTATTATTAAAAAATAAAAAAATAACAAATGTTGGTGACATTCTGGAGAGAAGGAAACACTTGTATACTGTGTGGGAGTGTAAATTAGTTCAGCCATCGTGGAAGACAATGTTGTGATTTCTAAAAGATCTAGAGACAGAAATACAATTTGACCTGACAATCCTGTTACTGGTTATATGCCCAAAGGAATAGAGATCATTCTGTGATAAAGACACATGAACATGGATGTTCATTGTGGCACTATTCGCAATAGCAAAGACATGAAATCATCCTAAATGCTCATCAGTGACAGACTAGATACAGAAAATGTGGCACATATACATCATTAAATGCTATGCAGTCACAAGAAAGAATGAGATCATGTCCTTTGCAGCTGCATGTATGGAGCAAGAGGCCATTATCCTTAGCAAAATAACACCAGAAGAGAAAATCAAATACCACATGTTTTAATTTATAAGTGGGAGGTAAATGATAAGAACAAATGGGCACGTAGAGGAGAATAACACATGCTGGAGCATTTCAGAGGCTGAAGGGTGGGAGGAGGGAGGGGATCAGGAAAAAGAACTAATTGGTACTAGACTTACTACCTAGGTGATAAAATAATCTGTTCGACAAACTCTAATAATGCAAGTTTACAGATGTAACAAACCTGCACTTGTGCCCCTGAACTTAATATAAGTAAAATAAAAATCAATCCTGATTTCTCTAAAATAAATTGATTACGCTGTACTCCTTATGAAAGAATTTAACCTTGCCCAAAAGAGGTCTGGCCTTGGCCTTATAAGAGTGTGCTTATTTCCCTGTGGGCCTTGGGTCACCAGACAGTTTAACTACATGATTTAGCATTGAAGGTGGCCACAGTATATCCAGGAGTCGAGGGAATGATGGGAGAGGTCTGGTAAGTGGATAAGCATTCCAGGGATGCCAACAATAACTTTAGGATGAGGACAATCAGTCATATTCTATTCATTGATCTAAAAAGTGGGTAGAAACTAAGAACAGCCATGTGGACAATCAATCACGATTATATGTGAAGCCCCCCAAAAATTTGGGAAACTGAGATTTCGGTGAATTTTCCTGGTAGCCATATTTCACACATATTGTCACACCTTGATGCCAGGAAAGTAATGTTGTTTTCACACTGTAAGGTGAGGACAATTGGAAAGCTCCACATTTGAAACTCTTTTGGACTCCGTTCTGTGTGCTTCTTTCCCTGGCTAATTTTAATCTCCATTATTTGCTTGTAAGAAACTATAGATATTAGTATAAGAGCTTTTATTGAGTTATGTTTTATTCTAGTAGATTATTGAAACTGAGAGTGATTTTGAAAATTCTGCTAAACATAACAATTGATGTCATAAATGAGAGTGGTCTATAGACTGTCTACTTGAAGCTATGCAGTTGCTTAACTCTGTTGTATTTTTTGTGACTTTTTTTTCTTTGTTGTATTTCATGTTGTCTGTGTTTATCTTGTTTAGGTTTTGTTGAGTTTCCATGATCTATTGACTTAGAGATGTGTAGAGTGGCAACTTTACATTCTTGCTAAGATAAATAGAACTACATATGTACATAAGAAGACTCTATGTTTTTAGAAATTTGGCTACCCTCAAATTTTTCTGTAGATTTTGCACAATCCCATTAAAACTCAAACAAGCTTTCCTTAAGAATTGACAAGTTGATTCCACAATTTATATGGAAATGCAAGATACCTAGAATGTTCAAAACAATATTTAAAAATACAAGCTTAGAAGCAAAACAGGGACAAATTAATAATGCAAGAGAAAAGATGGCAAAGGTATAAAATGATTTAGGATATCAACAAATGTATAGCAATATATATAAAATGTCAAATAAAAATGAGTACATTTTAGAAAAACAATTTGTCAAAATTTACTTAAGTACTAATTGAAAACATCAGTCAACCCTGAAACCATTAATCTGCTTCTTTAAGCATTTAAACAGTTGCCCACCAAAAAAAATGTAATTGTTTTAAGGGTGATTGCTACCAAAAAGTCATGGAACAGATCATTGCAACTTTATACAATTATTTTAGAGAAAATAAAAAGAGAGATTATTATTATGCAACTCATCTTATAATGCTGAGAAGGACCTGACAAGAGCAACAAAAGAAAAGAAAATTATATAACAATATTATTTACTTAACACAGATAAAGATATTAAAACATTAGTAAGTCAAATTTAACCATAGGTTAAATAATAATAATAAAAAATGCATCACAACCGTTTCTTCAACCTTTCCCTAACAGTGTTGACCTCTCATATCACAAGATATGTTACCTGTAGAGGAGAATAAAGGTAATTTTGAAATGTTGAAGAGTTTTCCTTTGGTGCATTTATCAGTATAGTTAGTTATTTCAGGGGATTTTAAAGCTCGATAAAGTCCCTATTTCACTAAGAATAGATTGTGAGTGACACAGATACATGTTTATAGACATGCAATAAGGGTAACCTTCTCTATTGCTATTTAAATTATGATCATACATTGAAAGCAGTGATGTTACAAGGTCAACTAGAATTTCTTCTGTTTTCCAGTTGATTGAATCCAGGTCATCTGTCACAATGTGATCAAACTAGTGACTAAAGCCAGTGATGGGGAAAGTCTCTGGTTGTGTTTTAAACTTGCAAAGCATATTTCTCTGGAACCATTGTCTTAGGAGAGTAAAGCATAGAGCATGACTTCCTGTGAGCAATGGAAGAACAATAAACACATGCTCCCCAGAATCTGCTGAATTTGCTATCTATAGAAAATGAGATATTGCCTAACAATTAAGGTAAATTAAGCAGCTGTTTCTTTCTATATTGAGCTAATGTTGCTTTGAAATTGTAAATTGTTGATGGGAGATCAGAATAAGAAAGAAACAATATCATTTCCCATTTCTTTAGCAGTTCATTTTATGATTATCATAAGAAGCAAGTGTTTTTGCAGCTGGCAGTGAATAGAAATAAAATATGACACTCCAAGGAAACTGCTTAAATGAATAAATAGTAAAAAGTAAAATAATTGAAACATACCAGTTTATAATTTTTTGCAGTTAAAACAAAAACTCAACTCACCCAAAGCTCACATAGAAGTATTGGAAGAGATAAGTAATACTAACGTTGAGCATGTCTCCTTTCCATCTGAAAGTTAAAAATGTAAAAGAATAAGCTGGAAAATACACAATTCTTTTTAATATCATAGAGACTAATGAGTACTCCAAAAGTAAAAATAAAAAGGCCTGAAGAACTCAAATGTTTTAATTGAACAGATATTTTGTTATTACTCCATTGAGCTAGCTTGATTTTTTTCACATTACTTAAATGCCTTTAGAATTTTCAAAGTATTAGTGAAATTTAGAAATTAAGAAAATAAAAATGCTTTGTAGGAAACAAATGTGCTTTCTCACCATTGGCTTATCTTAAATTATTCCTATGTCTTAGACCTGTGCAATTTATAATTTTCTTTTATTCTACATTTTTAAAGAAACATATATAAACACAACATAGACATGATAAAATGAAATTTAATGTTTGCGTATATGTATTTCTTTGAAAAATTTTTTATTTTTGTTTGAAAATATTAATGAAATTTTATTATACAACATGAATATTTCAGGCATGTTATTTTCCACTGTGTGGACAATCAATAAACACTAAGTAAACACAAGAGCAAATCCCATTCATAAACTTATCACAGGCCATTTTGGAAATATGTTTTTTTTACCTTGGAAAGAATTCAAAAGTTTTGGTTTGCTTTTACTCTCTTTCCTTTACTAAAGTTTCAAGTGATATTATTTTAGGTGAGCACACTTTACTGCAGTGCACCCAGAAGTTCAGTGATATTAAGGTATCTGTGTGGTGGGCGATACATTACCTTTGCAAAGGTATATAATAAAGCATAAAGAAGACGAAAAATTCATTTTCTTTAGGTTGCAAGGTAACACACAGAGAATTCAATATAAATTCTCAAAACTTTGACTTTTGTTTCTATGCTAGGTTGCATCCCTTATAGTTATTAATTTGGTAGCAGTCATTTTATTCTATTTACTTAGTGTTTGTCACGTGCCTTCTAGTCCTTTAGTTATTTTTCCTTTTTATGAATGACCCTTCTGATCCAATGATGATGGGTAAGAAAATTGAAACTGTTAAGTCTGGTTAACTGAATTTACCTGACTAAATAAATCTCTATTCATTCGTTTTGATAACTGTATTCACAACATCAATAAAAACTTGCCAACTTTCTGTTTAACCTATTTCAGATTATTACAACCACAATCATTAACTTATAATTTATGGTATTACAGAGATTTTTTAAGGTGGGTTTTGTTTTCATCACAGTGGAGGTTTTATTATTTGTATGGTATTTTAGAACTTAAAAAACTTTTAAAAATCACTTTTTTACTTCAGTCTCACTTCAATGTCACAGAGTGGCATAATTAGCATTAATAAGATGTGCCTGTTGGCAGAGTTGGAGAATTAAGCTTTGAAGGAATGATTTAATTATGTTTCTCCAGAAGTAAAATATGTAGTTCAATTTTTGTGAAGAGAGCTAAATGAGTTTACTTTTTGGGTATGTTTAGTACGTACCAGAACATAAAGTTGTACCGCAAATATACACAGAAAACACAAATCAAAAGGGCCAGGAATGATCTGATTGGCAGTTGGTTTGATTAGAACTATTAGGTAATGTTGGCATAAGAAGCATTAGGGATGAAAAGGAAAGAGTGGAGGTCAGGAGATAGCTCATGCATATTAGTTAGCAAAAGTTAAAAAAGAGTTGGAAGACTTGAGAAGAGCTATTTCTGTACTCTCTTAAAACATTCTTTATCATTACTTTTTACGACAAATATCAATCCTGGTGAATGCAAAATAAATTTACCTGGAAAACCCTACACATGAACATCAAATTATTAAAAGAAAATAAGCAAATTTAATACTAACACATATCTTGTGTTTATCACATTGGTACTCCCAAATCATCAATTTTTGATAGAAAGGACAGATGTTATGAATTAAATTTAACACATGACAAAGATGGAACAGATGTTATACTTTGTCCCCTTCCTTTTTAAGCACAAAATAATTAGTCTTTGTGAAATGTGAGGCACATCCTTTACCCATTGTGTTATGAATGTTTTATTCCATTATTTACAAGTAATATATTACCCCAAATTTGTGATTTCCTCAAGTATAGAGGTTGTTTATATAATTCTACTGATGTGTGCTTGATTCAACTGATCTTACCTTACATGATTTTAGGAATGCTATTGGGTTGGCTAGAGGCAGCTGTCGAGGTGAGGATGGCTTTACCTCAGGCAACTACGTTTCCTCCATATGTCTCTCATATCTTCCCAGCAGGGTTGTCTGGACATGTTCTCATGATGGTGGCTGGTTCTTCATTAGATGAAGTAGAAATACACAAACATTTTTTCAAGCATCTTCTCACATCATGTTTGTTCCTTTTTCATTGAATAATGCAAGACACAAGACTTGCCACAAATTGTACAAAAGCATAGTTTCCCTTTTTGATGAATCACAGTGCAAAAACCTGACCATAGAAGGGCTGAAAAATTCAGCCCATATTCTCAAATGATGTACTACAATAAGTGTTTGTTTTGTATATAACTATTTGAAGATCTGTAAAATCTCAGATAAAGGTTACAGAAACAGTTCCTATGGTCCAAAGAAATGGAAGATAATATTAGGCTGCAATATGCTGCAAGACAGAACAGAATAATATTCTGAAGAGCATAGTCTTGATTGATTAGAATTATGAAAGATTCTTGAAGTTAAATTATATGACTAAATTTAGGAGGAAACGGGCTTGATGTTTTCACTCTGATGACAATATTTGATGTGGGATAATAAGTTGGAAATTGTAAGCTAAAAAGTTATATACTTTGGTGTTTGCCAAAGTTGAAAAGAAAAAAAAACAGTGAGATACAGGAAAAACAAAATAAAACAAAACAAAACAAAAAAACAAAACAAAACTTGATTTAAGATATTTCTCATCATTATGATAGTTTAACTTTCTATAGTTCAGTATTTAGTCTCCTGTTTCAATTGTGCCAGATGTGAATTTGCATTTTTTTCCATTTTGGATTAGAACCAAAGAAACATGTTCAAATAAGGCAAACTTCTATTCATGGAACTGACCTGTAAAAAACAGAATGTCAAACAATAAAATTACTTATTTCCAGTGTTATGAAGCTTTTTGATCTTTTCTAGGGCATTTTTCTTTATAGTATGGAGAAAACAAAGAAAAAAAAATATATATATACATATGTACACACACACAATTTTAATGTATATAACCGCATCCATTTAATGTTGATTTCAGCCAAAGAAATATCATTTTGTCTCTCCTGTGTCTTGGTTACTAGCTAATATTATGTGATAAATATTTTGGTAGCTTAATTTTGGAGTAAAGCAAAGAAGAGTAAAAGTGTGTCTGAATTTTACTCACTCACATCTCACTCTGTGGGGGAAGCCAGCAAGAAAGGAAGAACTAGAAAAATAAGATATTATTGGACCTCAGAGAGTTATTGTGGAAATGTAGACAATACGGATTGGTTTTATTCGGCTGCATTTTATTGGTCATTCTTGGGAGAAATAATGTTAAGAAGAAATTCTGTGTGATTTTTGTTTGTGTGCTTTTAAAAGCAAATTCAATTTTTCAAACAACATAATGTCATATATATTACTGTATCCATTAATTCACTGTTGGACACTCAATTCACATCTTTGCTATTGTGAGTACTGCTACAATAAACATGTGAGTGCACGTATCCCTTTTATGTATTGTTTTCTTTTCCTTTGGGAAGATACGCAGTAGTAGGATTGCTAGATCAAATAGTAATTCTAATTTTAGTTTTCTGAGAAATCTCCATACTGTTTTCCATAGCAGTTATACTAGTTTCCATTCCCACCAATGTTGTTATTCACAAAACCTTGAGACACACTTCCTGGTTAAAGGAGATACAGACTTTCCAGTGGAGCCAAAATCCCCAAAGTGCCATTGCTATTCCTCGGTTTTTACATTGGTAGAATAGATGGACATTCATCTTGCCTTGCTGATACTACTTTTCCTATATTAACTGAAGAAACGTGGAGTTATGTAGTCCTTTTCCTTATTAGAAGAACTATTACTGTGGATGTAAAGTTTTTACTCTTATTATGACTATTATTTTATAGCACAGAATCTTGGCATATTAGGTATTCAGAAATATTTATTGAAGTTATTAGCTATTTACAAAAATATAATTCTAGAACATTTCTTTTTTAATATTTGAATTTTGGAAGATTTTAGATATCTAGTAAGAAATATCTATTGTTATATTGCAACTCTAATATCACAATATTTCACTCAGATATAAATTGATGGGGATGACATTGAGACAAAAATATGACCTAAATAGGAAAAAAAGGCAAGTAGAGACTGTAGGCAGGGTCAGAATAGTTCTTACGGAAGATAGATTACAAGTTAAACCTACTTCATGTATGAATTGTAAGTTAACCTACATGAAGAACCAACTTGAAGTAATATTTCTTTTCATTTTCTGGCCATGTTCAAAGGAACATGTACTTTTACTATTTAGACAATTTTAATACTGTGACCTAAGTGAGAAAATCCCAACAGATAACTATGGTAAAATATTAGTGCTTACATCATGAAAAATACATTAGTATTTCTCATTACTTCATAGTGCCTGAAAAAAAAAATGCATGTCTTAGAAAAATTTTGAAATTAAAAATAAGTTCAGTAGATAAACATACATTTTGGCAGAATACTCCCGAACAAGTAAATGCATGCCCTGACAATGTAAACAGAGATCAAAAGGACAATCAAATTCAGAGAATTGAAACCTAGAGTTAAAGTTAAAAAAAAAAAAAAAAAACAGCTTAAAAAGCTTTTAAAAAGATGGTATGTTAGATATACATGAGTCATATGTAGTGATTCATGAAACAAATTAAAACAGACTTCAAGGATGGTTGTATTCAAATTATATAGATTATTTAAAAAAGTAACTAAATTGTAATTTTTATGTAATTTTCATTTGACTTTGTATTGTCATATAATTTTTCCTTTTTTTTTTTTTTTTTTTTT